>NC_062519.1:33265679-33325679 GCF_022655615.1 Tachysurus fulvidraco
GTACATTTAAAATAAAAAAAATCCCTTTTGAAATAAATTGTAAAAGTAAAATTGGCTTATAGTCATATTACATAAAATTAAGGTCAAAGGTCATTGTAAAGGTAGTCTGTCTATGTGTCATCCATAAGAACAGTTATGATATCACGAAGGAGGCCAGGTTTGATTGGCCAGATGTGTGTTAGAGACAGATGTTGTACAGTAAAAGACGTGGATAAATGTGTCTCTGAGCTCCTCAGCTGGTTTAAGAGATGGTGGCTTACATTTTTCTTGGATACGTTTTCACCTGAATGTTCATGTGGATCGCCCTGCTGTATAGTTTTATTTCCCAGATTTAGAATTCAAAGGAACAGCAGAGATGGCTGACTGAGTCTGATTTTGGCAAAATAAACCTCAAACTGTGACTTCATCCAATTCATTTAATAATCACTCACAAAACACTTCATTAAATCTGTCCTCATAAGCATGGGCTTATAGCCATGCAAATTTGAAAGCATTCAAAATGACAAAATACCTTAAAAAATGATATCGTAGCGAATATGCTCCAGTTTCTACTTGGCTGTGTCCCAAACCGCCACTCCATTACACTGCACAGGAGCTGTGTTTCATTCTGATTTGGGATCAGCTGCTTTAGCCATCAATACTACTGTAAGCAGCACTGTACATTTTTATTTTAATTTCAATTTAATTTAAAAATATTTCAGTGATTAATTTAAATACGTACTTTGAATCATTTCTTCACATAAACATTTTTTAAATTTGACACTTTTACATTTTGACACTCCAATATTTCAGTATGATTATATCTTCATATCACCCAACAAAAGGTGAGTTCCAAACTTGCAGAGGTTGTATTTTGTTGTCGTTTTTATGAGTTCTCTTTAATCAGGTCAAGAGGAAGGCCAAGGAGGAGATATATGGATGTGTTAAAAGAGTACATAAATGTAATTGGTGTGAGAGTAAAGGATGCAGAGGATAGAGTTAGGTGGAAACAGATGATTCGCTGTGGCGACCCCTAATGGGAAAAGTCAAAAGTAAAAGAGGAAGCATACTCTTTACTCAATTATGAATGCTAACCAGCAACAGAGAAGCATTAAACCAGTTCTGTAAGCTGCAACCTGAAATTGTGTTAGCTCATATTCATATTCAACCATCGAATGACTTCCAATATAAATATGACCGTTAGCTATGAGTCAGTTCATTCATTTACATTTGTAAATGACTCCTTGACTCACTTACATTAATAAATGGCTCCTGGACTGATTCACTTACATCTGTAAATGACTCCTTGGAAATCCTACACATGACTCCTTGTTCACATACATTTACGCCTCTGTTTTGTTTGTAGAAACTTTTATATTCGCTCAGGTGCGATAAACAGAATTCTGGGATTGTTGTTCATGTGATGCTGACAATCAATGTGGCCTAAATAAGGAGCTCAGTGTGGAAAGACTGTGGAATGGAACTGCTGCCTACACAGACGGCCAGCTTGGGATCAGTCCTCTGATTGGAACCCGACACACATATCGGATATTTTACACACTTTATAGATGCTGGAAGAGAAACTGAATTGTTCAGCACAGTGCAGAATAAAAAATGAATAATGAAATATTGCACAATTCCTAGTACAATAAAACTCCATCTGCTGTTCATTAATCTCTCTCTCTCTCTCTCTCTCTCTCTCTCTCTCTCTCTCACACACACACACACACACACACACACACACACACACACACACACACGTTCCACATTCACAGTGCTGTTATATGCAATTATACAATATGAGTGCTGAAATGACTTCCTGGATCACATCCTATTCCATAGTGATCATTAATAGTTGATCATGGGTTGATCATGATCATGATCTCTCTCTCTCTCTCTCTCTCTATCTCTCACACACACACACACACACACACACACACACACACACACACACACACACACACACACACACACACACACACAGAGTTCACACCATAACTCACTCCGCAGCATTGGGTGTGTTCACTTCCCCAATTCTTCACATGAACTGAAGCCAGACTGTCGCCTGTTTGTATGTGTGTAGTTTTGCTCCAGCTCATTGAATTGATCTCCTCAAATCTCTGGGAATTATCTTGCTGATGTTCCTCTACTCATCCGTTCCTCATAGTATATGTGTAATGTTGTGTGTGTGTGTGTGTGTGTGTGTGTGTGTGTGTGTGTGTGTGTGTGTGTGTGTGTGTGTGTGTGTGTGTAACACAGTAAGTAATCACATCTCTAAGTAATGTTAGAAAATTATAGTGTCTCTTCCACATGCACACACACTATTTTAGATTAGTATAAATGCTTTTCACATGTTAAAAAAAGAAGGAAAAAAATGAGAAGTGTCTCATTCTCATCCCTGCTGAAGTGTGTTGATTTGCAGCACTTGGTTTATGGAGTTTGCATGTAATTCTGACCGGCTGAACAAATGATGTTTAGATGATGTAGATCTGAGCACTCAAATGCTGCCAAAATTTTCCAAATGACTCGATTTCCTAAAAAAATCCTAATGTAGTAATTTTAGTATTTCATAGTTTTATCCTGTTTTTAATTAATGTACTATTGTTCGACTTCATGCTAAACAGCTTAAATGGTTTCTTTTTGGCTGCAATTCTATGGGATTCCAACCTGAAATGTGGCATCAATTTAAATCAGACTGGAACTTTCAATTTGTCTCCAATACGGAAATTTCATAGTCTGGGATTTCAGCATTTTACTGATTTATTTATTAAACCATTACAAAAGATGTGTTCATATTTAAAGATGTGCTCATTTTATGGCAAATTCTTGCATGATTGTTTCTAAAGAAGTTTTTTTTTTCGGCGTAATTCATTTCAGACAGATTTTTCTCCTGCAGTGTGAGATTTCTTCCAGTGGATCAGCCATAATCCTGTTTTGGGTTTTATAAAGGAATTCAATTTAAAGCAGATTGTTTTTTTGTCATAAATCTGACTCAGGATGTGAAACACTCTCTGGTTAGCCACAAATAAAACTGCAAAATACAAGACTTATGGCCAAACACACGCAGACACACATACACACATGTTCACACGCATGCTCACACGAACACACACATTACCTGCTATATTTATTCCTAATTGATATAAACAGTATCCTGAAGATTTGGAATAATAATTATAATAAAATTACTGATTGTCTCTGCTGTTCTAGAATGCTATAGTTTAAAGGAAGTATATTTTGTTTGGAAAAGGCATATTTTTTTAGTTTAGCTAATGTATTTCAGTTTAAAGTCTTTGTCAAAGCAGCAAAAATAACTTCTACTGCAAACCTGGAAAAAGTTCTTCAAGGGTTATGTAATGCTAAGGATTGAATGTTTCTGCAATTATGTTTTTTTGTACACATCCTTCTCCTGGATTCATACAGTCTGGAACTACAGAGAGATGATCAGAAAAGGAGCTCCTTCACCTGAACTAAATCAGCATCAAGAGGTCTTAGGCTGGACTTTATGGCTTTGTAAAACTGGACCAATATTACATGCAGAAAACTTCTTTGTTATTTAAAAAAGAACATCTACATTTACATTTACAGCAGAGAGACATACAAAAGTGCTTTAAACATTGAATATTAAATCTGGTTTGCTAGGTTACAGACTTACTGTAACATACCATGAGCCAAAAACACTGTTCAGATTTTTTTTTTTTAAATATACACACATATAACAAACAAGGAAGTAAAGAGAGTGTCTACTTACTGACAAGAAAGTGTGACATGAATGTTTTCAATGGATTCCTGTAGATAACGTGGGTGGGTGTTTTAGTTGGTCTACAATCATCATGTCAGTTAAAAAAACTGCTAGCTGATGTAATTGAATATCGGTCCTTTCAAAGCATTATCACCCGCGACCTTGGCTCTGACAGGGACGACACTCAAGCTGTTTGAGTACAAAAAGAAAAGTATGAGCTTTACCAGTTTCACACATCCCCTCTACAACATTTGTGAGTTGAGCGTAATGCTGGGTGAGTGAATTATTCAGGATCTCTGCAATGACTGTCCTATTAACAGGATTCTCACCTAAGTTCCCAGTCTGTGAGGCAGTTTAGCCATGCGTTTATTGTTTGGGTAATCTACTGATGAAGAGGGTCAAGGAAATAGTTTTTAAGTTGCTAGAATGAACACATCTTGGCTGCTACTTTGCTTCTTAAGTACTAATGTTAAGCTCATCAATACTGCTGATAATAAAGATTGAAAGGAATATTCCTAGACATAGAGCTGAACAAGAGAACAAGGGCAAGGTAGTGGGAAGAATGACTGGGGTTGGGATTTCTATATGAAAAACAGAAAGAAAATAGAATTGTGAAAAAATAGGCAAAGGAAGGGAACACTCTCTCCCCTCTCATGTACATAATACTTCTTTTTTTGTTTTCTACAGAATCATTCTAGCAACCTTTCTTGTGCAGTACAATACTACCACCCATCAGCTGCACCCCATCCCTTACATATTTCAAGACTTTACCATCATTATTTCCTCACAGAAGATGTAGCCCCTGTGGCTGTTTCTGAGAAGATTTATTCCACTAGATCAGTCAAACTGTTTCATCCACACTCATCTTCTTTGAGCTGTCAGCAGCCTTTGACACAACAATGTCAAAACAAGACTGTCTTATTCTGAAAAACCTTCACTGCACACCATGGCAGTGGATTGTGTCCTACTGAAGGAATGAATTTATCAGGTAACATGGAGTAGAAGGTGTCCCACAGTAGTGTTACCCATTTCTGTTCTCCCTTCATACCCGTTCTATCACTGAGATCATCTTTAGGGGTTTTCTTATCACTACTATGCTGTTGTAAAATCAGCCACTCCTACTGAAGATGCATATGCCTTCCAGGCTCTAGTACATTTCCACTGGACTCACTGTCTCTCAAAGTACAAGGAGGACATGCTTCAAGACCCTCCTCTGAACATCTTTTGGCTGTATGCACAGCTGTCTGTCTTCAAAAAGATCTAAGGAAGGTATTTTTCTTCACCAAGTCTGACTTATTTTGTACTATGATTGCTAAACCAACTCGTACTAACCCCGCTATATCAGAATTATAGCTTAATTGAATAATTCTCAGACCTTAACCTAATTGTATTAGCATGATTTATCGTACACACTACAACAAACATCTATAAGTCACATCCATCCTGTCAAACCAAAAACAACATCTTGTCTGAGTTAGTGTTCACTGTCTATATGTCTATATTAGTCATACCAATAGATATAATAATGGCAAATAGCTATAAAAATACTCTCTCACCTACTTTGTGGATTCCAAAAAATACAGGGATGCCAAGTAGTCCCAGGCTGGCGTTGAGAATGGTGCAGTTACGTGGTGAAACAGCTTCCCAGATTGGAATCCTGAGCAGAGAAATACTATTGGACAGTTATTAAATTGTCTATAACAAAATGTAGGTTGCTCATGTACTTGTACTTGTGTTGGTTTCATAATGTACCAAGTTCCCCAACTGCGGTTTAGACTGATCGTACTCCGGCCTAGTGAGCTAGCATGAGTGTGTCTTTCTGATGGACATAAAAGCTGTCTCCCAAATGCTGTAAACAGAAATGCTGGGGGCAACAAGACTGAATGGATTATGTTCAAGGCCTGAATCTTAAACTCAGAGACCAGTTGTGAGACCTTCTTTGTCTCTCAGGACTCACTGAAGGAGAGTAAGGAGGATTCATGAAGTAAAATGATCATGTAAAGGAGCAGTTTTTGTAGAGGCCATGGAAAGACTTTCAGGTGGCTTCAGTGATGTTCTGGAATACTGTTTGGCAGCTGAGAAGGAGAAGACAAAATCATCAAAATCATGTACAATGTTTGCTGAACAAGGTGTTCCAGAGTGTCGACCTCTACTGTTCTAATGTTGAGCAATGCAGGGACTATTTTTATGGACTCCTTAACTCTCAGTTGTCAGTGCAATAAATCTCTAGGGTTATGGAGTCCATCTCACTGACTGAGGTTACTATGGTGGATAGAAATGTATGAGGTTTAGCGAGAGATGCTGAAAGCTAAAGACAAGGTTGTGATTCTTGATGGACAAGAGTTAACATCCCTTTTAACTACAGTATACAACACCTCTGATACCCATTCAGCAGTGTGAAGTTGCTGGGATGAATATCAGTACTACAATGTCTGAAGCCATTGTTTTTTTGTTTTTTTTTACAAAAGAAAAGTTAAGTGTGTAACTCATTTGTAACTCAAAGATCAAGAGTCTTTTCACTTTTCTTATCAAGAGTACATACTGTGCTAAAATGTACAGATATTTTGTATTCAGTTTTAAAGCTTTAAATGTTTTAAACATTTGTGTTACCTGTTAGTGTTGTACAGCTGGAGTGTATGGAGTTTCTCTCACAGTGCATAATGCTGAGTCCATTAGAAAGCCTCTCCAGGGGTGCCATAGTGGAGAATATTTAATGTGATGTAGTCAAGCATCATTTGTCCATTGTAATTAAACTTTCCTCTTGTGTATCTGTTTCACAGATGCAATACAAACATCATTAGCAGAAATATAAAACACAAAAAGATTTAATGACAGTCAGCTTAGTGTTTCAGCCTGAAGCTTTAATTTATCAAATGTCTAGTTGTTCTAGGAGTAAAGATCTTTTCCTGTTACTATGTTTCACAACATTTTATGTGCATCACAGTTACCTTACTATCTCCAGTTTAAATAACTTTTGATCTCCAAATTACATATACAATTTATAATATATATAATTCTAAAATCTATTATTTAAATTACTTCCACTGTCTTCTCTCTGGTGTACATATCAGTTATGTGGTCTACTTATTTGTTTAAAAAATAATAATACATAAATAATAATAATAATAATAATAATAAGAAGAAGAAGAAGAAGAAGAAGAAGAAGAAGAAGAAGAAGAAGAAGAAGAAGAAGAAGAAGAACATCATAATAAAGAAAATAACTGTAGTAATTGCTATTATTATTATTATTATTATTATTATTAACAATAAGAACTACTACTACTACTACTATTATATTTTTATTGTTGTTATCTTTACTCATTTTAAACTGAGAAATTCTCAGAGAATTTAGCTACCATATCATGACTATCATAACTGTTCATGGCTGTTAGACTAGATATTCTCAATATATTTGCAATACTACTGAATGCGTTTGGCCTTCGTATACTTTATATATTATTTGATCCTAAACAGCTTTAGTGCACTATAAAGCGTGCATTTGCTACAATTTTTTACCCTATATGGTGCACTTACTCAGGACTTATAAATCGATTAGGGACTGAGCCACCAAGGTTAGCCTTGCAGCTCAGTTAGTTAGAGAGTGTTTTATGCAGGCTTTAACGCAGAACCGTGAGAAAGCTCCTCAAATAACCAGTTTTCTCATCAAACCAATCAGCTCAAACTCTGGATGTAAAGTCATGTCATATATTGTCATGTAGAGATTATTAGCTCCATCAGCAATATATTCACTACTCACAGAGAATCACTACTGACTACAGTCACATGACCTGTCAGTCTACATCATTGCCTCAGAATAATATATTGCTTCATAGAATATATGTGTTCATATTTTATATTAAACATATACTGTATAAACATGTATAAAAATGATACACACACAGACACACACAGAGACACACACACACACACACACACATCTATATATATATATATATATATATATATATATATATATATATATATATATATACACATACATACATACATACATACATACATACATACATACATACATACATACATAAATATTAGTCTTCAAAGAAAGAAAAAGAAGATACATTTCTGTTCTGGGTTTATGGTCAATAAAAATTTGTGATATGCTAAAAAAAAAAAAAAAGAATTATATATTTTAAACAAAAAGCAGTCAATGTAGTGGAAGTACTAGCTATTTTAAGACCAGTGATGTTCTGAGTTGCTTGAATAAAGCATATTTATGGCACTGATTTACTAGATACAATACTAGTACTAAGTTTGAAAGGAAAATGACCAAAAGCACTGAAAGTACTGTTTCCCATTCAAACACCAAAGAAGGAAACTAGGCATTGATAACAGCAGTTGATAAGTGATGTTTCAGAGCTAGAAAGGCTCTGAAAGGCTTAACATAGGGAAATTACTGTCGTATTTGTGTGGGCGGTGCTACCTGTCTCATGTCTTCCACTATTGGACCCACTCCTTGTGGAATTTGGGGTGTGTGTGTGTGTATATATATATATATATATATATATATATATATATATATATATATATATATATATATATATATACATATATACATACATATATATATATATACACATATATATATGTATATATATATATATATATATATATATATATATATATATATATATATATATATATATATATATATATATGGTCAATTGTCATTGTGTTTGTGAGTCATTGTTGTTTTTATTTCTCATGTTTTAGGTTATTTATGTTTTTGTTGTTAGTTGCCATGTCAATAAAGTTTCAGTTCTCCAAGTTATGCTATTGCTATGGTCTTGTTATGTCTAGGTCTTATGTTTGTTGTAAAGTTGTGTTTCCTTTCATGTTTAGTTTATTGGATAAACTAGAGTTTGAGCTGATTTAGTTCACTGCATTCCTGCGTGTGGGTCTAATTGCCACAGTGGACGGGTGACACTCCGGTCCGTGAACATTACACTGATCCAGATTTCTTTTTAATGAGCCTGGAGTGTAGCTTAGTGATTCAGTGGATTAAAGCATGGAAAAACCTCCAAAGATGTAGAAATCACTCAGTGGGTTATGAGAAGGTCTCTGTTGGAGGGCACGGGCTACTGAAAAGCATGGCTCAAGTATAAGAATAAACTATTTCAGTGAAGCCATATCTGCCTCCTGGTTGAACAAACAACTGGAAATTCACCCAGGTTTCTATAAGTTGGGTAGAAGGAGGGTAGAAATGTAACTTTCATTTAACAATAATGATCAACAGTTCACCGAATGGACAGAAAAAGAAAAAAAAAACTTTTTGTGCCAGTTACAAAGTATGACATCAGTTACAGAAAAAAAAAAGACCCAGAGTTAAAATACATCTCATTTACTCAGTCCATGCAGGAATGTTCCATATACTGTACATTGGAGTTAAAGTAAATATAAGTAAATGACAGTTTACAATAACAGTCAAATCAAAAGGACAGGCACACAAAAACGTATAAAAAATAAAATACACAAAACATATTTTGTAACAAATATCCATAATTTACATGATTGCACTTGTAGCTGGTATTAACACCACTTGATTCAGGTAAAAAAAAAAGCCAGTGGAAAAACTATGAACATCAGAGTTCTGTTTGTTGGAGCTTCACACATTCAAGTTCACCTTTAACAGTGGCCTCTTCCAGTCGGGCTTTAAGTTTGATCACAGAACTGAGACAGCACTGGTTAAGGTTGTTGCCCACTGATAAGGGTTATTGATACTGTTGCTTATTAAAGCTTTTAATACCATCAACCTCACTATTCTTCTAGAAAGACTAGTAGAGTACTTGTGGTGAAAAGAAGGGCCACTGATCTTTTATCTGTTTTATCTTCTATCTATTTGTATATGGTAACACTGGGTATTAGTAAACATAGTTTTAGCTTATGTTTTAGCTTAAAGGTAGGGTCTCCGATATTTGAGAAATGCTTCAGAAAACTGAGTCGGGCCACCAAACAAAACAAAAATCGAAACAAATGTGTAGCCAATGAGCAGTAAGGGGTGGGTCTTGTCATTATGGGCAGAGAGAGTGTTCAATGCGCATGTGTGACATCAGCAGAAAGCGGTTTTAACATTGTCATGAAGGATAAAAACAAAGAAAGAAAGCGAAGAAAGGCTTACGATAAGGCACGAAGTAGGACCCGTGTTAATATAGGTTCAGCTTTCCAGCGCTGGTTTAGTAACACTGTTACAACACAAATAACACCTCTTTTCTATCGGAGTAATGTAGAGAGGCAGCTACAACCGTGTTTTGCTAGTAACAGCGTTTAGCTCAGGAGTTATTGACTCGGGAAACTCCAATCTGTGAATATGCGGCCAACTTCCCGCTCCTTCAGTTCTCTCCAGTGCTGGAAAGCTGATCCTATATTAACACATGCGCAATGAAAACTCTCTCCGCCCATATTGACAAGACCCGCCCCTTACTGCTCATTGGCTACACATTTGTTTCGATTTTTGTTTTGTTTGGTCACCCAACTCAGTTTTCTGAATCATTTCTCAAATATCGGAGACCCAACCTTTAACACACAGCTATATCTTTCAGCATAGCAAGATGTCAAACGTCATGCTTAATAATTGAGGAACATGTACAGGGCATTAGACACTGGATGTTGAGTAGCTTGCTCTAACTCATTTCAGAAAAAAAAGAACTTTTAGTGGAACCACAATGTAAATTGCCCATAATAGTACATTACACCACAGGGAAAAAGGACAACACGGGTAATGTGGAGAATGAGTGGGGAAACAGCAAAACTGAAAAAATCTGCTTAAGACAAAAATATATAATATTCTTCATTTGAAAAGTAAATAATAAACTACACGTTGCAAGTGTTTGTGCACTTGTGTGTACTAAAAGAACTTGAGAAAGTGAAGCTCCGTCCACACTGCGAACAGTAATATGGTTTCTCTCCTGTATGAAGGCGCTGGTGTTTCTTAAGAGCACTTTTCTCAGTAAAATTCTTCCCACAGTCTGAACAATGATATGGCTTTTCTCCTGTGTGAATGCGCTGGTGTTTCTTAAGAGCACCTCTCTCAGTAAAACTCTTCCCACACAACGGACAGTGATATGGCTTTTCTCCAGTGTGTAGGCGTTGGTGTGACTGGAGGAGGCTCTGGTGAGTAAACCTCTCCCCACAGTCTGGACACTGATACGGTTTCTCTCCAGTGTGAATGCGCTGGTGTCGTTGGAGTGTACTCCGTTGTGTAAAATTCTTTCCACACAGTGAACAATGATACGGTTTTTCTCCAGTGTGGACACGCTGGTGCCTCTGGAGATTACTCTGGTTTGAAAACTTGTCTCCACAGTGTGAGCATAGATACGGTTTCTCGCCGGTGTGGATGCGCTGATGTCGCTGAAGAGTGCTCTGCTGTGTAAAACTCCTTCCACATTCTGAGCAGTGATATGGCTTCTCACCAGTGTGGATACGATAGTGTTTGTCCAGAGTACCTCTCTCAGTAAATCTCTTACCACACTGTAAGCACTGATGTGGTTTATCTTGTGTGTAAATCCACTGGCTTGATTCAATGTCTATTTCTGGAGTAAAAATGAAAACAATATTAGAAATCTGATGTGAAATGCAACAAAATTGTTGCCCTCAAGCAACAATGTGGTTAGCCTAGTAATTAAAGTGTTTAAGACTGATTGGAAGGCTGTGAGTTTGAGCCCCACATCCACCAATCTGCCACTGCTGGGCCCCTGAGCAAGGCCCTTAACCCTCAATTGCTCAGTTGTATAAAATGAGATAAAATTGTAAGTCGCTCTGGATAAGTGCATCTGCCAAATACTGTAAATGTCTATGTAAAATTCGAAAAGTGCCAGAATACAGCAGTGCATATCACAGCTGAAGTAAAACAAAACTATACCTATAGTCATAAAATCAATTGGTTTGTTGGCTTACTTGCACAACCCAATGCGAAATCCCAAAGTTTAACTAAGGAGCCCAGTTATTCCTGTTATTGAGCTACAATAATGAATTAAATACCGTTAGCAGTGGGACGTAGCAAATCTTCTCTACCTAAAGGCTGAATTACGACTCATGTACAATACATCCATCCATTATTGTTTGTGGCTTAGAATAAAAACACACAGCAAAGCAATTCATTCATACATTCATTCTTACATTCATTCAGGTGGCAGACTCTTCCACCCAAAGCGACTTAAATGGGGTAGAATCCAGCCGAAGAAATAAAAGTCTTACTGAAACAAACAAACATTAACTTTCTGGCGGTCTGAGATTTTAACTCACAAATCTGAGATCATTTCTGCAGAATCTTAATATCTAAGATGAACCTGTAACTGTATGTAATAGTCAGAAGGATTTTGAACAAACAATTGAAATTATACAATTGAACAAAAATAGCCCCAAGGTTAATGAAAACACAAACAACTGGAATGTAAATAATCCATATTTGAACTGATAAATAAATACTATAGAAAGCTAGCAAGGTGATTTGCTACATCATCTTGTTTTGCAAATCAAATTAAGCACCAGTGCAAATTTTGAAATGTGAAAATACTAAATCAAATCAAATGGTTTAGCAGACTCTGTGTTTCAAATGTCTGATATTGAATTGTTGGTTTAAGAATCTAAATCAGATCATATAGCAGTGCATTACACCACTAAACAGTAGTTTAGTTTAGTTACAATCCACAGTCAGTAAAGTGGGTTGTAAATATAATGAATATAATATTGCTACGGATTTAAGTGAAGGATTAGTCAGTCATTGATTATGAGAGATAAACTAGATAAAACCACTTATGGCCTCCAAACTGAATCTATATTAGCTAACATATTGTTAACAGTTAATAGATCACCAAAATAAAAATCATTTGTAAACATCACCATTTGCAGAGCACTTTTTCTTCCAGATATAGCCAAATGCAATGCTGAGATTTTTGGTGTACTCCTTGGTGTACCACACCAAGAGCTCCTGTCCTGGTCTAATGGGTCGACAGCAACGGTAGAAAATACCACCCTGGTACTGAAACGCCACAAGGTTCTTCTCCTCGTTATCACACGAACAATTAACAAACCTGTGTGAATGAGAATAGTAAGGTTAAACACAGAAAGAAAGTGAGGAAAAAATTATTGCTTTCTTTTCAGTCAAGATATTTTAGTAAAGATTGAATTCCCACCTCATCCAGTTAGCATGAATCTCCTTCCTGCCATCAATGTACTGTTCACACTGCTCAGCCCTGTAGATCTGAAAAATATATTATTTTAATTATTGGAATTTTAACCTATTTTAAGCACATTGAAAATATGCATTCTATATTGAAATTTTCTTTGGTCTCCATGTTTTGCATAATAATAATAATAATAATAATAATAATAATAATAATAATAATAATAATAATAATAATAATAGCTGTCTTTTGTTGCATCTGGAAACTACATTTCTAGCAAAGAAATGCAGCTAACATTGACATTCACATAAATGTGAGCTAACATTCAAATATTTCTAAAACGTCGAATGACTAACCACCCAGGAGTAGCCACTGTTCATAGCTTCCTCACAGTCTACCAATTCTCCCTGATAAGGCCCAAAGTGCACACCAACTGGGACAGTCTTTCCCATATTAAACACTCCCAGGCCTGCATCAGGAATACTGGACTCCTGAACCACCAGACCAGGTGGAATTGTTTGCTTGGCTCGGTCAGGGACTCCCAGGGGAACAGCGTTATCAGGGACAAAGAGAGCTGGACCATGAACCTCACATTTGTTGATGAAGAACAATCTGCAGTCCTCACAGTCTGGTATGAGGGCAAGCAACAAAAGAAAGAATTTAGAGTTTAGCTCTTGTTAAAGCTAATGTAACTAAATCATGTTAAAAAGAAGGAAAACATTTCTAAGAACAGATAGCTTGCTGGGTTTGCAAACAATAATGACATTTTTTTTTTTATCTATAGCTTGACGTTGTCTCTCTCACAAATTTAAAGATTTAAAAAACACATCACACATAGGACAAATACTAGATAAACACTATCAGCTAGCTCGGATATCATTTCGTCTTTGAGCAGCAAAAAAAAAATAAAAAATTTAACTGTGCACTACCAAGTTTAATAATTCATCATTTTTGCTCAAGTTGTGTCACTCTCACAGTCTGTCACTCTACAGGTACAGATGGTTAGATCTTTACACATCTTTAACTTATTAGATTCATTAGTGGGATTTATTCAAAATCAGCAAAGATTTAAGTGAAGCCTGAGATTTTTATTTAGCTACGGCAGAGTCACAACCCACCTTTATCAAAGTTATTAGGTTATAGTTACTTTCTAAATCATAACCCTATTTGTTTGGTCATTTGAACTTGAATTTTGTTGAGGTAAAATTCAACAAAGCTATGGTTTTAATAAAAAAGCCATATTATGCAAAAATATTATATATGACAGAATATTATGCTAGAAAATAATGCTCATTAAATACATCTGTACTGAAGAGTATGTAGACTTTTTTTTATATTTCAAGGAATTAAAAGTGTAAACACTTGGTCTAAAGAGCTATGTTGGCTTACAGAGGTATTTGTCATCTTCGGGTTCCTCTTTTTTAAGCTGCTGCATGTGGAATCCTTCATCCAGCTGATCATTAGGAGTAACACGGCTCAGAGAGTTTGATGTGCCTTCATCTGAAATGCCACCGTTTACATTTATAAAGTCAGTTACAGAAATGTTAAGTAAAGACATACAGGAGGAAACCCTTAAGCACAAGGGGAACATGCAAACTGGACATAAGCTTACACACACACACACACACACACACACACACACACACACACACACACACACAAGGTTAGGTACGTTATCATACATTAAACACTACATAACAGAACACCTATAGTGCCACTTAAAGTCTAGAACAAGGAAAAAGTGTTATTTAGGTCACTGAGTCATACGTAGAAAGCCTTCATCTTCAGACTCTTCCTGTTTTAGAGGATTTATCAGGAAATCTCCACCCTGATGGTCCACAGTGATGATGGCTCTTCCTTCAGTAGAAGTGCTAAAAGCCTCAGTGTGTACATCTTCAGAAAGCTGATGAGAATAGAAAAGAAATTTGAGTTTTGAGTTTTATTAGTAGTAGTAGTAGTATTAACAATATACAGCTTTACAGAAATCTAGATGTAGATTAAGATCTAAATTTTAAAAAACAAGGCAGCGACTGCAATGTCAAGGAAAAATTCACTGTGGTGACACTGAAAGGAAAAGAGCTTGAGAGGAAGCAGAAGGAACCCATCCTCTCAGAAAAGAATGGTATAAGAAAAGAAGAAATGTGTTGAAGAAAGACTGATTCATTCATTTTACAGCAGGATGAACCGTCTTCAAACACTGATCGAGTTCAGTGATGATGACAGCAACAGGACCCTGTATACCTTCAGTACCCAGAGCCTGACTGTGACCATAGACACACCGTTGCTACATTCCAGAATACTGAGATGCCCTAGAAGATTTACACCATGCCAGCCTCATGTTTCCTGCCAGTCTGTCTAACCTCAGCTAGGAGTATTATTCATCTACATGATAGTGGGATGTGGTAGGCTAGCGGTTAAGGTGTTGGTCTAAAAATCAGAAGGTTGTGAGTTCAAATTCCACGTCCACCGATCTGCCACTGCTGTGCCTTTGAGCAAGGCCCTTAACCCTTAATCGTTCAATGAAATAAAGTCGCTCTGATAATGGCATCTGCCAAATGATGTAAATGTGTATGAGGTCTGAATAAATACACTTAAAAACAAGCAGAACGTTATAAATGGCTTCATTACATAAACTGGGATGAGGTGGACAGAACGTTATTCAAAAATGTATTAGTTCGTTTATTAATAACACACATCACTCAGGGTTACCTCTAAGTGTTGAGCAGCAGGAGTGTGTGTTTCTCTCACAGAGCACAGGCCAACCTCCATGACAAAACATCTACAGAGCTGTGACAAGGGCAAAAAAGACCAAATGATCACTTAAATGTAGACTCTGATGACTGAAGATACAATTTATAGTTTAAATAAGCCACGCCCCCCCACTGTAGTGACCACGCCCCCTACGGTGACTTAAGTCTACATCTGTTCTTAGGTAAACAATCACTTTTGTCTAAACTCAGACATGAGCAGAATAAAATATACTACAGTTTAAGTTTATTTAGGAGCTTATATATACTCCTATATATTTATAAAATGTATTTGAGAAATGAAATACGAAGTATAAAAAGAAATAATAAGTAAAAACCTAATTTAAATATTAACACTGAGCCAAACAGCTAGATAGTGAAACTTACCTCAGGCTTTAAAGCTGAACAGTGCTCCTACTAAATACACAAAATATTCAGCCTTTTTTCTTCAAACTCATCAGCACGAACTGTTGCTATAAAACCCTGTCATAAATAATCTGATAAAGATGGTTAATCTCGCTCACAGAGCTCAGCTGACCAATCAGGAAAGCTCGACTTCTCTTCCTCTCAATGTATGGACACTCGCTGACTCGGCGTGTGTACTGCCCCCTGGTGGAGAACTGTGGAAATACAAACTAAAATCTAGGGACCTTCTACTTCTTAGAGACTGTTTGTCTTTACAGTGAGTAGATTTGCCAACACCAACCACTTTATAATATAGCTATTTCACCTGTACACCTGCACATGCATGCAGTTATCTAATCAACCAATCATGTGTAAGCAATATAATGCAAAATAAATACATAAATAAATCGTTCCGATTTGGGTAAGGTTCACATCAAACATCAGTTTACATAAAAAGTGTGATCACTGTGACTTTGATCATGGCATGGATGTAGGGCTGTTTTTTTTTTTTTTTGGAGTATTTTTTAAGAACTAATCATCTGGGATTTTCTAATGGTGGAAAACAACTTGTTGGAAAGAGAGGTTGGAGTAAAATGTTTAGATCAAGCAGCCAGAAAGGATATCATTTAATTACACTTTTAATCACAATTTTTAGAAGGTGAGTGATTGAGTGAGTGAGTAAGTGAGTCAAGCAAGAAAGAAAGAAAGAAAGAAAGAAAGAAAGAAAGAAAGAAAGAAAGAAAGAAAGAAAGAAAGAAAGGGGATATATCAAGTTTTCAGTATGAATATAAAGATTTTCAGAATTTGTTTAAAGAATTGCCTTATCATTCCAAAATGTTCTGAGGGTAAGATATCTGTTTTATGTGTACTCTGATTGCAAAGTGAGTGAGTGAGTGAGTGAGTGAGTGAGTGAGTGAGTGAGTGAGTGAGTGAGTACGTGAGAGAGGGAGTAAGTGAGAAAGTGTGTGAGTGTGTGAGTGAGTGAGTGAGTGATTGACTGATTGACTGACTGACTGAGTGTGATTGAGTGAGTGAGTGAGTGAGTGAGAGAGTGAGTGTGAGTGAGTGAGTGAGTGAGTAAGTGAGACAGTGAGTAGGTAAGTGAGTGAGTGAGTGAGTGAGTGAGTGAGTGAGTGAGTGAGTAAGTGAGAGAGGGAGTAAGTGAGAAAGTGTGTGAGTGTGTGAGTGAGTGAGTGAGTGATTGACTGATTGACTGACTGACTGAGTGTGATTGAGTGAGTGAGTGAGTGAGTGAGAGAGTGAGTGTGAGTGAGTGAGTGAGTGAGTGAGTGAGTCAAGCAAGCAAGAAAGAAAGAAAGAAAGAAAGAAAGAAAGAAAGAAAGAAAGAAAGAAAGAAAGGTGATATCTCAAGTCTTCCGTGTGAATATAAAGATTTGATTTTCAGAATTGTAAAAAGAATTGCCTTATCATTCCAATGTTCTGAGGGTAAGGTATCTGTTTTGTGTGTACTCTGATTGCATTTCCAACAACTGATTCCATCTGTTTAATTAATTCATTCTTTTAAACAAACAGCAGCTGTACCTGAGTCTATTGAAAGCAAGATCAGCTGATTAAACATGTGGAATCTGGTGTGGCTCCTACTTATTTTTGGAATGAAATTCTGTACTTTGGATCAGACTGGTCTCCCCTGCATCAGCCAATACGTCAGGGCATTGTCACTAATGCGGCCCTCAGTGTATTATCACTGTCTGAGATGTTAATGTTTAGAATATTTAACATTAAAGGTTCACTTTAGTGTTTCTACAAAGTCCTACTTTAGACTTTGACCTGTGCTGGATGTTGTTCCTGCAGATCTCTGGCTCAGTACTGATTACAATAATAAATCTGTTCACAGCAATGTCTAAGACCTACAGCAGTCTAACATAAAACCACAAAAAATATTCTACAATAGCAATACATGCTGTGAGTGTCTAATTTATCGCAGTTAGCAGTTATATTGTACGCTAGTGGTTAGCGGTTTGGGACAGCATTAGAGTTAATGATAAGAGATTAAATTAGGGTATACCATTAGAATGAGAGATATTTTATCTTTATATAAACATTACTTATAACTCTTAATGGATTAGAGACTAACACTACAGTAATGCTAGAAATTAGGATGTGGTTTAGAGTTAAGGATTAGCGGGGGTTATCATTTTATGGCTAGTTAGGTCAAAATGATGTCTTGGCTTCAAATTCAGAAAAGATGTATGTATGATGTGTTTCCAGTTTAACATTTTAGTTCAGAAAGACAGAGGCTAAAATTTTTTTTTTTTTTTTAAATACTCTTAAGCTCAGTTTTAAGGAGGGATTTTAATGGCAAAAGTTTTAGAATGCAAAGGTCACATTCTTCACCTTTTCTTATTGTGGTGTTTTTACTGCTGCAGTTTTTATGTTCCATGTATAATTTTATCAGCAGGTTCAAGTTCATGTCAGACATATAAATATTAACTAGAGGGAAAATATCAGGTGTGTTTTTCTCCAGGCAGTCACACTGAATGACCTGCTGAATAAAATCAACAACAAGCTTGAAGAGAAAAAAATTAGATTATTGAGGAAAGACAGATTCAGACTGTTACTGAACCTCAAGTCTATATTTCTACATTGTCCTTTAGAGAATCTAAAGATATTAAACATTTTTTGTTCAGCTGTCAGAAAATGGAGTCAACAACAAAAATAGTGTGTATTTCCTCAGTTATAGCAAAATAAGACAGAAAATATTCTAATCAGTATCAATCAGTATGGTGCTTTCTGGTTGGCTGTGAATATTTATACCAACAATATAAAACATATACAGAATTTAATCACTGAAACTTTAGTCAGTTCAGATATTTTCACTGTGTGAACATACTGAGGCATGCTATCTCATTATTCACTGAAGAAACAAATGATAATGTCAACTATAAATAAAAATAAGTAGTCTATAAGCCACAGTCATCATCTTTATTCAGCTCATCATTTCTTAAATGTGTGATTTACATATCATTTATGTATCGCTTACATAAAATGACTCATTGTTTCATTTACATCTCCCACTCAATGATTCATTTCCACCTGTGCTGCTTTAAATATTCACATATTCACCTATAAACTTACCTTACCTCACCTCTCTCTCTCTCTCTCTCTCTTCTGGTAGTTCCCAGAATATCTAAGTCTACTAAAGGTGGTAGAGCATTTTCTTATTTAGCTCCCAAACTTTGGAATAGTCTTCCTGATAGTGTTCGGGGCGCAGACACACTTTCCCAGTTTAAATGTAGATTAAAAACTCATCTCTTCAGTCAGGCGTACACATAATACATCCCATAATATCATGCACCAGTACATCAGACCAGCACATTTTTTATGAACGGCAGATATGTTAATCCCTTTCCACTGCTTCTCTCTTTGTACCCATCCCGAGACATCCAGACACTGTACCAGCTCCCATCGTCCTCTGTGGGACGAAGCCTTTGGACATCCACTGAGCCGAGGCCAACTCTAAGAATCCTGAGACATCTCCAGTTAGACTCTGTGGTACTCAGGAGATCAGAAGTCCTTGAACCTCACACCAATACAACATTTAACTGACTGTATATTACAATCACACCCCCAGTGTCACCCATATGAGGATGGGTTCCCCCTTGAGTCCGGTTCCTCTCAAGGTTTCTTCCTTTACCAATTTAAGCGAGTTTTTCCTTGCCACTGCTGCCTGAGTCATCTCAGACTTGCTCATAGGGGAATAAATACATACACACTGTGAACTATATACATCTAATAATAATCTAGAATTTTTATTCTGTTAATTCTTATTTCTTTTATTATTCGTTATTTCCTTTATCATTAATTATGTTTACCTTCTGCTCTATGTTTATGTTCTGTAAAGCTGCTTTGAGACAATGTCTATTGTAAAAAGCGCTATACAAATAAACTTGAATTGAATTTCACACACACACACACACACACACACACACACACACACACACACACACACACACACACACACACTGCATTAAAGCTTTAGAACAGGGGTCGGCAACCTTAAACACTCAAAGAGCCATTTTGACCCGTTTCCCACAGAAAAAATACCACAGGGAGCCACAAAACCCTTGTGACATCTAAACCCAAGATAACACTGCATATATCGTTTTTTACCTTTATGGAAACTATAGAAAAAACTGTAGTGTGTTGCATTTATGAAATAAATTAACTGCTACCGATTAAACGCAATTTTATTTCTGCAGGCAAACAAAAATATTTTGAACAGTTTCAACTAACCTTAAGAAAAAAGACGCTGGGTTGAAGGTTACTTTCAAATTAAATGTTTAATATATAATTGAGTCCTTCGTATTCATGACCAGGGCTCTCAAGTTTTGAAGACAGGCAAGCATGACCTCTCTAACCCCTCGCTTTTTTCATTGGATTTTGCGTTAATTCTTTCCCAGATAGTGCTAATTTCTGATTGGCTATTGTGTAGCCTCTTTTTTTTGATTGGCTGATAAGTGTCAGACTCGACTAAGAACTGAGACGCGCTTGATTCCTGCCCGGTTCCATAGAGACAGCAGTGCGGACTGATACATTTTGGGCGCTGCGGCTTATTAAATATATGATAGTCAAAAAGTTTTTCTGCGTGAGAATATGATGTGCGGCGGGAGAGCGTGAGAAAAGACCCAAATGCGTGACACTTGACATAAAAAATTAAACCTGCCGGCTGCAGCAAATCAACAATGCGCCTACTTCTGTGTGTCGGATTTCGCAAGTCGGCAGTTATGACGCATATTTTGAGCGACCAAAAAATAAATAAATAAACACGGTTTATTTTAATGTTACACGAGCATCATGATCTTAGAATTTAGAATTAAATTTTTTTTAAAAAACTAACTAACAAAAATAAAAAAATTAAATTAAATATTTATTTTCCAAATCTACAGGGAGCCGCAGCAGAGGGATGAAAGAGCCACTTGCGGCTCCGGAGACGCGGGTTGCCGACCCCTGCTTTAGATGATTCCAGCGCATCTGTCAGGCTGTGCAGTACTGTATGTCATGTTTTCATCCCATTGGTTTATAGAGTCAATACATCATGAAAAGTCTGAATTCTCCTAAAAACAGCTCCTTTGACTTTACCTGAAGAAACACTTGGTATTTTACCAGTAAATCTGTGCTTATGGTAGACTCAGATTCATGTTCTTGGCTGACAGGTGTGAAACCCGATGTAGTACTGTATATTCTTTCTACTGGAAACTCCAACCAATCTAACAATTTCCTCTGACCTCTCTCTTATCAACAAGATGTTTATACCCAGGATAGAAAACCCCTAGCAGCTCTTTAAGATACTTAAACCAGCCTTTTTGGCACCAATATCCATGGCAAAGTCACAGAAATCACACATTTTCTTGAGTCTGTATATTCTGACTGTATATACAGTTTACGTACAAGTTTGGAGTGTATATCTTACTGCAAGACCTTTGTGACTGTTTGTATGCAATATCCCGATCTGGCAACTCAACTATTTCTTTTTGCAGGACATTACGCAAAACTTACGTCAACCCAAGACACACGCATACACACACTGTGCAACCGAAACAACAGGATCATAAACACTTCACACACTTGATTTTTAACCGGAGGTAAGCAATAGTTCAGAAATACTCTCTAGTTTTAATGTGAATTGTGCGCGCTCCGAAAACTGCACTTTAACGTAAACTTTTCCGTTTTTCCATGTTGTTTCTTATTTATTTTTATTTATTTTTTGTGTTGTCATTTTTCTTAATTTGTAATAGCTAGAACCATTACTCAGGTTTGTTGCTTTGTGCCTCTCTGTTGTTTAAACGATTAAAAAAAAAATAGCTTTAACAATACAGTTACACACACACACACACACACACACACACACACACACACACACACACACACACACACATAGACACACACACACACATACATGGGCGTAAATTTCATTTAACAGCAGGGGGGACAATAAATATATCATTTCTCATGCACAATTGTTGAAGGGGGACACAAATAATACAGTCAAATTGTACTTTTGAATTAATCATTATTATTATCGTAGCATGGAGAGTGCGTCATTATGGTTATTTTCAAAGTTTTTCTCAGGTTCAAATTTTCCTTTTCTCCGTCATTTTATCTAGTCAATGACACACTGCAAGGCAAGGCAAGTTTATTTATACTGTAGCACATTTCATACACAATGGTAATTCAAAGTGCTTTACATAAAGTAAAACTATCATAAAAAAAATAATCACAACAATAAAAACAAGGAATTAAAAAAGGGTTACAATTTTATTTAAAATTAATTAAGACACTTAAGAACAGAATAGAAATTGATTATACAAAAAAATACTGTGGGGTCAGTTCGGTCGACTTAAGTAAAGTTGGCCCCATATTCCCAGATTCGAGTTTCCCGAGTCAATAGCTCCTGAACTAAAGGGTGTTACTACACAAATAACACCTCTTTTTTATCTTAGTAATGTAGAGAGGCAGCTAAAACCAAATTTTTCTGAAAATCGGCTTTCCTCCGCGGTGGACAAAATACACAAACGTCTGCAAAGTGCAGAACCCGAAAAGCGAATACTATAAAAACGTCAATAACTTTACTGTAGTACACTGTACTGCCATCAAACTAAGAACACACATCACTGATGTCCTAATACATGTACTAAACACTTATTTGGGAGAAATCTCTTTTTGTTGATTTTTTTATGATTTTTCATAATATAAAAAAATCAATAGCTTTACTGTAATACACTGTACTGTCACCAAACTCAGAACACACATCACTGATGTCCTAATACATGTACTAAAACACTTATTTGGGAGAAATGTCTTTTTCTTTATTTTTTATGATTTTTCATAAAATTAAAAATCAATAAATTGACTATTATGGAAATTATATTCAATAGCTTTACTGTAATACACTGTACTGTCATCAAACTCAGATCACATATCACTTATTTCCTAATTGATGTACTAAAACACTTATTTTGGGGAAATGTTTTTTTTTTGTTGATTCTTTATAATTTTTCATAATATAAAATAATCAATAACTTTACTGTAATACACTGTACTGTCACCAAACTCAGATCACACATCACTGATATCCTAATTGATATAGTATTTTGGGGAAATGTCTATTTTTTTTTTATTTTTTATGATTTTTCATAAAATACAACCCAATAAAATTATGAAAAATCATAAAAAATCAATAAAAAGACATTTCCCCAAAATAAGTGTTTTAGTATATGTATCAGGACATCAGTGATTTGGACATTTTCACTTAAGGGTGTACTCAATTTTGTGGCCAGTGGTTTAGACATTAATAACTGTGAGTTATTTTGAGGAGACAGCAGAGTTACACTTTTGTACAAGCTGTATACTCACTACTTTACATAGCAGCAAAGTGTCATTTCTTCAATGTTGTCACATGAAAAATTATAATAAAAAATTTACAAAAATGTGAGGGATGTACTCACTTCTGTGAGATACTATATGTTGTTTTGTGTGTGTGTGTGTTTGTGTGTGTGTGTGTGTGTGTGTGTGTGTGTGTGTGTGTGTGTGTGTGTGTGTGTGTGTGTGTGTGTGTGAGAGAGAGAGAGAGAGAGAGAGAGAGAGAGAGAGAGAGAGATATTTTTTTTTATGGTGGCCTGCTACTGCTGGGCCCCTAAGCAATGCCCTTAACCCTCAATTACTCAGCTGTGTAAAAACCGGTATTCACTGGTATTTATTTGATCTAAATCACCTGTGGGTCTGATGCAAATGTTCTCTCATGTAATTCCTCTTACAGCAATGTCAATAAAGAAAGCATCCAAACCGAACCTGAGAGACTCCCAGGTGACAGAATTAACTGCACGTCTTTTTGGGCTAACTGTATCTTCCATACATCCTCTGCCCAGTTACGATGATCAGAACTTCCATGTGGTGTGTGTGGATGCTGGTGACTTTGTGTTGAAGGTCATGAACTCTACAGATAGTGAGAACATGAAACTACTTGAGGTGCAGACACACAGCATGAACTTCTTGCAGCAGAATGGACTTCCTGCACAGAAGGCTCTGTGCACTGTTACAGGGAAAATGATGAGTCTGGAAGAGTTAGGTATGACATACTCATCTTCTGAACTCTTTATTCTGTTGGCACCCCATAAAAAGAAATAATCACCAAAACTATGCCATTCGTTTGTGCTACGTTTGTGCTGATTTGTGCCGCCAATACGGACGTTTGTGCTGCTTTGGTGTTTGATATTAAACATTATTTTTTTGACCGTGTGACGTCACTTTCCACCCCAAATCGCTCAAAACCGGCTTAATTCGTTTGTGCTCGATTTGTGCCCATTTGTGCTGTTAAAAGAAACACTGTAAAACGCATTCAGAAAACTTATTATATTGCGCAAGTACAAAAAAAGCGTGACCGTAAACAATAGGTATATAGAACAGCTTGCGTGGAGTCACGTCTCCTCCAGACATTTTATAATTTCCTTATGAAGGGTATAATAAATAATATATGGTGTTATACAGCACAAACAAATAGCACCGGGTTAAGGCGATTTGGACGACAACCCGGTTCTATTTGTGATTCAATGTTTCTTTCATTTGGAATGAATGAATCAGCTGTTTTGAATAGATTTAATAAATGACTCAGGACTAAAAAAAAAAAAACAGTACATTGCAGCTTTCTATTGGGAATTTTATTTTTGGAAAAAGTGTAATTAAATTTTTTTTCTATCGTTTCATATTTCTGTAATTTTTTTAATTAATCTCATAATTATTTATACATTGTAAATGCCTGCAGGAGCTCCTTGTAAAATATGTGTTGGCTATTAATAGAGCCTTGCTTGTTTAATTATATTTGTCTCTTTAAAAAAGCCGTTCTATATACCTATTGTTTAAATACGGTCACTTTTTTTTGTGCTTGCGCGGTGCTGGTTTTTATTGTTTGCCGTGTTTTTCCCCATTTTAACTGTGGAGTTTAGCATTTTAGATCTGTGCTTGAAATTGTCAGGTAATGTATTTCGTAATATTTTCTTTCTTAGATAATCTCCAATGCACTGTGATCTTACATCTTACCTGCAATGTACTGTAACTTCTCTGTCTGTACTAATATTGTAAGAGGACTGATGGATTTTGTCCAATAAAAATGAGGAAAAATATAATTGTGGATTGTCTTAAGTTTTCTGAATGCTTTTAACAGTCAATAGACATTTAACATGTTTCTGGCCCCTTAAAAACATTTATTTACATTAAGCACTGCATAGTGGAAAAACAAAACAGGAAAAAAAAACTTCTGGCAGAGGAACAAGGTAAGCATGTGCTCTTAGATTATTTTTTTTATTTTATTTAAAATAAAATGTACTTCAAAGCATGTGTGCAGCACAATATAATGTCTATTTTAGCGGTGCGAACCGGCACAAACCTCACGGTTTGGAGAGATTTGGGCGGCGAGGGGTGGAGAGTGACGTCACAGCTCCAAATAGTTTTTGTTATTTCTAAGAAGGGGAAATATACTTGACGTTCATTTCAATGGCACAAATCGAGCACAAACGAATGACACCAGTTGTGTGATTTAGACCAGGGGTTCCCAACCTTTTTTGTGCCAGGGACCGGCTTATTCATAAAAAAAAATTCCAGGGACCAGTTGTCAATTTTAATGCCTCAGTTTCAAGATGCATCGTTTGGAACATATCACTGTGTAAAACAGTAACAGCCTATCATTTAATTGCATATAATGAACATGGTGGCAACAAACTTGTAGGAATATACCAATCTTTTTAAACTTTCAGAACCGGTTCCCCTTTCTCCCATACAATTAGGTCTACTTCAAAAGCAACTTACGCAGCACTCACTCACTAGCAGGTGGCAGTAATGGCAAATTGTATGAAAATGCCAGTCCATTTCACCTGTCAAAGCTCTCCAGAACCACTAAAGACAATCACTTCAACAGCAACTTAGTGTTTTCACTCAGCAACAGGCGACAACAAAGGATAATTGTATGAAAATAAGAGCCAGTTTTAACTGTCAGACAGTTTTAGGATATAATAGCAAACACAGTGATTTCAGCCAATAAGTTTTAAAAGTGGAAAATTAGAGATTAAGCTTTAACCTTTAACAAAAAATACCAGACTGATGTTGAGGATATCAAAACTTGCCGCTGAGCATCCAACTCACGTTTCTTTCGAAAAACTCCTCCGTTTTGTCTTTGGGAGTTGGGTGTTTGGTGGTTAAGTGCCGCTGACGTTTTGACGGCTTCATTGCAGTTTTTCACCACAAATAACACAACGGATTTGGCGCCACGGAATCGCATGTTGTCGTAAATCCATACCTAATGTATGAGGTATCGTATTTACGATTGAAGCTTGACTTTTTGTCTCTCTCGCTATTTTCGAGTTGGTCATCTACTTTCCTTTTACCAGAACTGCCCGCAATGAAATTAGCCATTGAAGTTTGCTGACGCCCGCTCATCTCTCCACGTACTTCGGTCACTTCAGGTGCACCGCGCTTTTATTGCAGTCCGTTCAGATACGACACGTTGCTAAGCAATCGCAAGGCGCTCAAAGAAACACATTTTAATTTATTTATTGTTTATGTTTTGGATTAAATAAAATTACATGTCATAGCACTTAAAAAAAGACAACGATTCTCGTAAAAAAATGTATAAAAAAAAATTCTTGGAATATTTCAAGGCCCGGTACTAACTTGTCCACGGACCGGCACCGGTCCAGGGACCGGGGGTTGGGAATCACTGATTTAGACGATCTGGGGTGGAGAGTGACGTCACAGTTCCCGAAAATATTTTGGTTATATCTCAGGAAGGAAAACAGATACAGTGTTTGTTTTAACGGCACAAAATGTGCACAAATAGAGCACAAACAAACTAAGCCGGTTTTGAGCGAATTGGACGATGTGGGGTGGAAAGTGACGTCACACGGTCAAAAAAAAAATGGTTAATATCTCAAACACCAAACGATCGTTTTTGCGGCACAAATCAGCACAAACGAATGACATAGTTTTGGTGATTATTTCTTTTTATGGGGTGCCAACTTCACGGAGGTGTTCAGCTTAGTGTTTTGATTGGTGGGTGTGTCTTTTTACCTCATTGTGATATCAGGTAATAAACACTTTTTCTTAAAACCTAACCCTATACCCTACATCCTAAACCTTAACCCTCATACCCTAAGCACTAGGCTTGCATGCTATGCATGATCTCACAGACTCCTATGATTGTTCATTTTATTTGACGGGGACAGAGAGAGAGTGAGAGAGTTCTCCCCCACACAGAGAGATCATGGTCAGTTTTTGCACTCTTGGATGCCCCACCAAAGATTACTTTGGCATTGTCAGTATTTGCAGTTGTAATGTTTTTCTTGTTATACACAGAGGAAGAGTAAAGGAACACGTTGTTCTAGTGATGATGTAATGGTTTGATGTGATTTGCCCTGATTGATCCATAGATTGTGGATATGGCCTTCAGAAATATCTGGTGCGTTTGCTGACATACCTGCCTGGAACTCCAATGGCCAAAATCACCAATACGCCACAGCTACTGTATGAAACGGGAAAAATGGGTGCCATGCTGGACATGATTTTACTGTCGGTAAGATGTCTGCTTCAATAACTTTTTTTTTTTTTTTTGCTGCAATGAATTTTATTAATAAAAGTAATTATATGTAGAATGATAGAAAATACATCTGAGAAAAACAGAAATATATATATTTTTTTAATAAAGATGGAGCATGAGAACCTCGGTGCTCTTCAGAGGGAGAACTTCATCTGGAGTTTGTCCTGTTTTCCTCTGATAAATGATTATCTCCATGTGATGGATGGAGATCCAATGCAGCTAATCATTAGAGGAGTTACTGATCAGTACCGAAACCAAGTGGTACCGAAACTCCCCTCCTTCCGCAAGTGTGAGTCAGGAGCTGGGGTACATCAGCATTAGGATGTAGGGGTAACTTACTCTGGGGTTATAACCTCTATTTAGCCTGTTTTATTACTGAAAAATAGCTGTAATACATTCTGAACTTCATTTATAATGCATTCTGAAATATTCAAACATGATCCTAATGAGGAATGGTATAATGAAATGTTCTGCTGTGTTGCAGGTATAAATCATGGAGATTTGAATGATCACAACATCCTTGTGAAGCAGGACGGTCCATCGTGCTACAGGATCAGCGGCATTCTGGACTTTGGTGATATGAGCAGCGGCTATTTTGTTTTTGAGCTGGCGATCACAATAATGTACATGATGATCGAGAGCCGGAATCCGCTGGAGGTTGGGGGTCCAGTCATCGCTGGGTTTGAGAGCATTTTTCCTCTGAACTCTGATGAAAGAGATGCTTTGTATACTCTGGTGCTGAGTCGGTTTTCTCAGTCGCTGGTTTATGCACGTTCTGCGGTTCTCCAGCAACCAGAAAACGAAGACTATCTGATGATCACAGCAAAAAATGGACATAGACTCCTCCAGCTTCTGTGGGAAAAGGGGAAAGAGGAAGTGCAGAAAGTATGGTTTAAAGGTGCTGCTAATATCTCAAACTAAATGCTAATTGTAAATTCTTACTCTAATCCCTAAAAAGCTAAACAATCACTTCTAAGCAAAGCATTACAGTTTTTTCAGTTGCTAACAAGCATTGTTCAATACCGAAATCACATATTCAAAACTCTTCACACAGTCTGCATTACCAGCATGAATGTTGGCCAAACAGTTAATCTCACCTACAAAACTAACTCAGACCAACATAACACTGGCAACAATTCTCATTCAGAAAACACACATTTCATTCACAACACACTGACCTAAAAAACCCACTAACAACAGGAAGCATTAAATTTTTTTAAAGTGTCAATGATTTTCCACATAAATCAGTTCTTCATATAGAATACTGTAATACAATTTCACTTTATTGAAAGCATTTGTAACACGAATGAATCAGAAATTAATCAAAATTGAATTTTTTTATATGAATGTAGTACTTGAAAATTATAACCAAACGGTGAAATAAGAGGGGAAACAAAGAGAAGCCAAAGGGCATCAAACTCCCCTTCCTTCATTGTTGTGTGGGATAATGTGGCATTCCACCACTCTGCTGCAGTCACAGAGTGGTTTGTGGCACATCCCAGGATGTCAGCATCATACCATCTGACAGACTACACCATCTGGTCATGTGGATGGTGGTCATAAACCTTCCACCTCCACGCAGATAAAAACTGCTCTATGGGGTATAAGAAAGGGGAGTATGGAGGCAGGTATGATACTGACATCCTGGGATGTGCCACAAACCACTCTGTGACTGCAGCAGAGTGGTGGAATGCCACATTATCCCACACAACAATGAAGGAAGGGGAGTTTGATGCCCTTTGGCTTCTCTCCTCTGCTGGCACAAGTCGAATATGTAGGTCATTTAGAAACGAAATGAGCTTCTCTGTATTGTAGGGGAGCAATGAGTGGTTTTTGTAACAGCAAACCTTCATTAGACATTGCTGCACACATCATGATGTTAGCTCCCTTTTGGACTGGGACCTCCACAATCGCTTTCTTTCCCATTACATTTCTTCCCCTGTGTCGTGTTTTTGCGAGGTTGAATCCAGCTTCATCCACAAAGATAAAAGTATGTGGATTCCATCTCCATTACCCTCTAAATTGCAGACAGTTTCATAGTAATTGACATTATGCATCAATGTGTATGTACCCTGTTTGATTACTGAACAGATATCTTACCTGGACATATTGATAGCGGAGTTCTTTCACACGTTCACTGTTTCTCTCAAAGGGTACAGTTGCTTCATCCTTATTTTATGTTTCTCTAGGACTCTAGCAATTGTTGTTGTGCTAACCATATTCACATTTTCAAAAGTGCCGTTGTCTGCCAGCACTCTCTCCCGAATTTCCTGCAGTTTTATTGCATTGTTGGCACTTACTGTTCCATATCCACAATGGCAATTACTTGCGCATCAGAACAGATTCTGCCTCTCCCTCCTCTTGTGGGCAACATTTGGATCCTCCTTACTGTATTGTAATAGGCTTCAAAATGTCAATATGTGTAAAAACGTACACATTGTATTGTATTTTACTGTAATGTGTAATTCAGTTATCATTAAGGGATGCTCATCTCACCTGTTGTGTTGTTGGAAAATGGGTACGATTGATGCAACTGTTGAACGTGGCAGATTTGTTTGCACCCTTAGACCAGCTTCGCTCAAAAAGAGACCATAATTTACTACATGGTCAATAATTGTTGCTCTTATATGAGACTAAGGCAGAACACCTGGGTGGAATTTTAGCTAAAATTGCAATTAGCTTGTAATGAGGATTTTTTATTTTTATTTTTTGGCTATGAAATTGTGAATATTTTAAAATAATTACTGCATAAATGCTTGGTATTTGCCATCATTCTGTTTTGAATGTGTTTTTAATCATTTTGAATGCGGTGTATTAGCATTAGTGGGTTTTTACACCTGGGGTCTCATTTATAAAACTGTACGTAGGATCCCTACTACAAGTTTGCGTACGCCCAAAAGCCAAAAATGGCGTACGCCAAAAAAAATTTCCGATTTATAAAACCATGCGTACGCACACCTGTAAGCAATGTTCCCTTTATAAATCACAGATCACCCGCGGATGTGCGTACATGAACCAGCCTCAAATCCCGCCTTGTAAACGCCCATTTTTAACCACAAATTGTCAATGCAAATCACTGCGCGGGCACGAGAGTGAACCTCGTTATAATGAGTTTCCTCTGCGCTCTGCGTGTTTAAAAATAGGTTGAGGAGCCAGCATCTCAGGGGTAGCCACTGTCGCCTGCAGGTTATAATTATATTAAAAGCAACACTGTTATAATTATATTAAAAACAAAACTTTTTTTATTATTGTTAAACTCACCAAGAAGCCAGCCATCACGTACTGCCTGCATTTAATCTGTTCCCTACACTGTTATGTGTCAAGATAAAGGAATCATGTGTTGACCCAGGCCAGCATGCCACAATGTTTGTGAGGGTCATGTTGGAGTCACATATGATTTACACATTAATAGAATGCACATGCTTTCTGTTAACATAAGCAAATTACGGTGCCCTTATAGCAACATGAGCGCAGTCAATTGCGCCGATTACATTTGGGAAACCAGACATTGCTGCAAATTGCATTTTAATTTCGGCCTGTTCTCGCACAGTGTATGGGAACCTGATGTATCGACTACCCATATTCAGTATACCATTCAAAACGACAGATACTGTATTATGGCACTCGGACGGCTGTGATATACCAGACATATAGGGTGAGATGATAGATTCCAATAGAATTATTACATATACAAAAAGGTCTTAGACACAAAGTTGAGGATTACTTATAGTTTTTTATATATAAATAATTTACCTGTCTGCCAATTCCCGCTGGAAACAGCCGGTTGCCAAGAACCCCAGAGTGGTGAGGACTTGTATTTGGACTGGGCTGGTTTCAGCGTGTTGCCCTCTCTAATACTGGACCCAATTCAACACATAGATCTAAGAGCACAGCTCTAGGGAATCTAAATCAGCTTATTAGCCAGTCATCATAATGGGCCAGGAAATCATCATGGTCTCTGAAAACTCGTTCTCTCCTTATTCTGCCATTGGCGTAATCCTCCAACAGTGCCAGCAGTGCCATCATGAAGCATTACATACCCGGGTCACCGGAGGATTTATATGTTTCTAGCAATTAGACTGATCGTTAACACCTTGACAAAATTATAATTATTATATACATCTAATAATAATCTAGAATTTTTATTCTGTTAATTCTTATTTCTTTTATTATTCGTTAATTCCTTTATCATTAATTATGTTTACCTTCTGCTCTGTGTTTATGTTCTGTAAAGCTGCTTTGAGACAATGTCTATTGTAAAAAGCGCTATACAAATAAACTTGAATTGAATTGAATTGAATTGAATTGAATTGAATTGAATTGACAAAATCACAGAATTAATTTGTGGGCGAAAATTTAAGACGTAAATGTTATAGTGAGCACATGCTTCTTCATGACGGTTTTGTAATGAACACCGTAATAGTTAGGACCGATGATGAGTAGCGATTGTGCTTCATGACTGTATTTGCAGACTTTGACATTTTATGATATATGTACATTAAGGAAAATGTTTCGTTTTTACACTGTGCTCTGCAGTTCTCTAATACATGGGTATTTCCTGCTATTTTGTTTTACATGTAGTCACGCCATCTCCTCCTGCGCTCCCGTTGTGGACAATGTGACTGTAAGGCAGCGCTAGGTATTTATTAATCCGCTTGCAAAGCACATTCTTATTCTCTTGCATACTTATTATTATTATTATTATTATTATTATTATTATTATTATTATTATTATTATTATTATTATTATTATTATTAATGTGCTTGCTAAAGCACATTCTTATTCTCTTGCATACTTATTATTATTATTATTATTATTATTATTATTATTATTATTATTAATGTGCTTGCAAAGCACATTCTTATTCTCTTGCATACTTATTATTATTATTAATGTGCTTGCAAAGCACATTCTTATTCTCTTGCATACTTATTATAATTCTTCTTCTTCTTCTTCTTCTTCTTCTTCTTCTTCTCCTTCTTCTTCTTCTTCTTCTTCTTCTTCTTCCGGACACTTTTTCGGCGCGTAACTTGACCCGCAGCTTTTGTCCTAGACCCATAAATGAGGTGTCAAATCGACCGGCTCATTGAGGAGAGCTGTGCTATCTATTTTGTAAGCGATCAGAATTCCAGAATTCCCAGTATGGAAGTTCAAAGGGGTGTTTTTTCCCCATAGACTTGAATGGGGAATCTCTCTGTAGATGTGCTAACATCCAAAAGAGGGCAGCAGACACCAGTGAATCTGTCAGATCACACAACGTTGGAAGTACAGAACTAGGACGGAAGTACATTTTTCGGTCAGAAACGCATTTTGGATTAAAGCGTTTTGGATTAAAAGGCTTACATATTCCAGTTCCTTAGACTCTTGGGGATTTTTTACAAGCATTTGTTTTGGAAAATATTACCCCAGTGGTAACGAAAGGTAAGCGCCGCCAATTTCCGGTGACTATCAACTTGGATTAAATTAGTATGATGGCTATAAATAATATTATGCTTTGTGTGTGGGATTAATAAAATCCCGAGAGTCTAAGCTTTCAAACAATATAACATTTAACCGTGTATTTAATGCTTAAAACGAGTTGGTGGCGTGCCTTGGACAGCACGGCGGTCACATATGTTGTTGTTTCTCGGCGGTCACATATGTTGTTGTTTCTGCCATTTGTATAACTTTTTGTTGTTTTCAACTATCAGTGTAGTTTTTATAATTTTTTATTTCACTTTAAACTAATGTCCTTTTAAGAACAGCAATGGCTCTCTTAAGAGCCACCCATTAATTAAAATTAAGCGCATTTTTTTCTTTGTCTCCTCACATTACATAATTATTTTTTAAACATATGACACGTATATCACAAAGAATGATAAAAATGACTTTAATATAATAAAGCTTGGGTATTGTTAGTGGATAGCGAATCCGTTTAGCATGCAGAGATTCAGGGGTTCGAATCCACCCTTGGACAGTTTTTTTTTTCTCTAAAACTTTATAATAAAGGTTCATTAGTTGACATTAGTTACCACATTACTTAACATGAACTAATAATGAACTGCACTTCTACAGCATTTATTCATTTTGTTCATGTTAATTTCAACATTTACTAATACATTATTAACACCGTGTTAACATTACTTAATATACTGTGAACTAACATGAACAAAGAATAAACTTTATTTTAACAAAGATTACTAAATACAATAATTTATTGCTCATGGTTAGTAAATGTTAGTTAATACATTACATTTGAACTAATGATCCTTATTGTAATGTGATTATATTTTTTCCCAGTAAAATCACTGATTGATGCTTTAGTTCAAGATCTTCATGGCGCTTGTTTCAGGAAAAGATAAGTGGATTTTCAGGTGTGCTCTTTTGTTGCAGGTGAGAAACTAGTCTGCAAATATAACCATAGTAACAGTGCAGCCATACCCTAGCAACCATGTAGTGCACCTTACGAACCATATTATTATTATTATTATTATTATTATTATTATTATTATTATTTTATTTTATTTTTAATACATTTTGAATTGCGTTTGGATTTTAAAGATGTATTTAGCCTAAAACAATCGGCACAAATAACACTGTTGGATTTAATCTTCATGATAATGTGGATATAACGTATGAAATGGAGTGAAAATTAAATGTCATTAATTCTTATAATCGTTCTTCTCACATGAATTTTCTACAATCTAACTTCAGTTCACGACCTCACCATCTGTGTCGCCAATTACCTTTGTCTCCAGAATGTGCGTACGCACGTCTCAAAGTTTGCTTATAGGTGCGCACATTTTCCCGTCAAGTTTTTTTTTATAGATCACAACCTTTGCGCGAAAACTGCCGTACACACGTTTCCTTATTTATGAAGGCTGTGAATCATATTATGCTTTGTGTGTGGGCTTAAAAAAATATTGAGAGTATAAACTTTACTAGATAAATAGGTTTTTTCGTGTTTTTAGAGGATTTGATGCTTTAAAGATGAAATGAAGCTTGTTTCTGGGTCATCCCCTAGTGGTCACTTTGACCCGTAACAAGTTAAAATTGCTTTGTTATTTGTGTTTAGTTTATTTATTTTTATAAGTAATGGTTGTTCAGCCAACGAATCGTTTTTTAGAGTGATACAACTCTTTAAGTATTGCCATAAATTAGATCTAATGAACTAAACAGTAACTTCATATCTGACAACACATACATGTGTTGTCAGATCTAATGAACTAAACAGTAACTTCATATCTGACAACACATACATGTGTTAATTTTCTCAGCAATAATGCAAGACTCTGGACTTCACTATGGTTTTGACTGGCTGATCATATAATAATACCTCCCTCATCATTTCTACTTTCTGCTTCTATTTCCCTGCTTTTCACAAAAAAATCTGATGTCCATCAGATGTGATCTACAGGAGCCAGTAACAATCGAGTCAGAATACGATTGATATTTAAAAAATTACTAGTTTCGTCATGTTATAGCATGACTGCGTGCTATAAAAGGGATACACTAACGCTCACGGATATAGATTTCTACGTGCTCGCACCAGTTTGTCTTTTCCGTTAATGTACGACGGCAATGCGTTTACAGGCATGACTTACGTTTCTTATATATAATTACTGGCAAATAAAGTAAAACTTGATCTGTGGGTGTAAAACTTAAACTTGAGGAACAACTCCGGACACTTGGCACATGCCCCAGCAAAGGAGTCTAATGATGCCTGTCGTTCGGCAGGCTTATTAAAATGAATGAAATTCACAATTCTGGCCATTTACTTTTGAAACGTTAAGTCCTCACTTGTAAAAAAAAAACAGACACTGTAAGAAGAATTGAACAGAGACAGATGAAAACCACATTCGTTTTGACGGCTCTCCGCTTGTAGCATTGAAGAGTTTTAAACTGGCGCTATGATTGGTCGAATTATTATTTTCCCAGGTTGCTGCCCAATGCGGTTACACTCATAGGCGCATTGCCTGGTGCGCAAATGCACAGACAGTTGAACTCAAAGGCATCAATGTTTTTTTACAATGCGTATTTTGAAGTGACAAATCGTAGCAGCGTACTTTGATGTCTAAATGCATATCCGGTACACAAAATGTGTAAAGGTTGGCAGATCTGCATCTGGTATGTGTGTGCATGTGTGTGTAATGGAGAGTTCTCATTTCACTTGAGGCCCCTAACTCAGATTAACTGGAGTTTGATTAGACATTGCAATAATTACACAGAATTAATCAGAGGCACTGGCGTGTGTGAGGATTTTAATTAACACAGCATTTTGTGTGACTGCGTGTGTGTATATATGTGTGTGTTCCAATTTCAGACATATACAGGAATAGAGGGAGACAGAGAAAGCAGTGTGTGATTAATGATCACTCTGTTAAATGTGAATTTTACAACTTGTGAGTTTACATGGTCTAATTTCTGTAATTCATTCATTTTCTACCGCTTATCCAAACTATTCTCGGGTCACGGGGAGCCTGTGCCTATCTCAGGCAGGATACACCCTGGACGGGGTGCCAACCCATCACAGGGCACACACACCCTCTCATTCACTCACGCAATCACACACTACGGACAATTTTCCAGAGATGCCAATCAACCTACCATGCATGTCTTTGGACCGGGGGAGGAAACCGGAGTACCCGGAGGAAACCCCCGTAACATGGGGAGAACATGCAAACTCCACACACACAAGGCGGAGGTGCAAATCGAACCCCCAACCCTGGAGGTGTTGTCACAACCAGGGAAGGAAGGAGATGGACCCGTACACAGGATAGCTTCAAATGAATGGGGTTTAATAAATAATATAGACAAAGACAGTAAATGACGAGAACTAAAGCAATACAAATGACGATACTTAACGATGACTAGGGTAACTAAACGTAACTACAAGTAACCAATGATTCCACGCTGCCATTGGCAACGCGGCTCACATTTATAGAAAAGACAATGATGACACAATTAGGTTCAGGTGTGGAGACAGGGAGGAGCGGACACATGACGAGGAACAATAACAAACACACATGGCCGAAAGTCTGGTCTGATCCCTGACAGTACCCCCCCCTTGAGGCGCAGCTCCCGAAGCGCCAACTACTGACAAGGTCCAGGAGGTGATAGATCGGGGGAGCAAGGACCACGGCGGGGTAGATGGGGGGAGCAAGGACCACGGCGAAGGCAGATGAGGGGAGCAAGGACCATGGCGAAGGCAGGTGAGGGGAGCAAGGACCACGGCGAGGCCTGTGGGGGGAGTAAGGCACACGGCGAAGTAGGCGAGGGGAGCCAAGGCGCACGTCGATGCAGGTGGGGGAGCAGGGCACACGGCGGCACAGCCAGAGAGGGCCGAGCGACATCCACAGCTGAGCTTAAGGGCCGAGGCAACGTCTGAGCTGAAGGGCCGAGCGAAGTCCACAGTCGAGCTGAAGGGCCGAGTGACGTCCACCGCCGAGCTGAAGGGCCGAGCACATCCCCGACGCACCGCGGCCAAACCCTCGCCCTGACGAACTGAGGAAAAGGGAGGGAAGGCAGGAAAAATCTTTCACCACGGTCCTGCAACACCCCCCGCGGATGAAGTGAGGCGACGTCCCCCTCGGCGGAACCGGAAATGGAGCAGCGTCCCTCACCAGAGCAAAGTGCAGGGCGATGCCACAGGGCACCGGAAAAAAAAAAGGTCCAGAAAGATTAAAATAGGTCCAGAAAGATTAAAATAGGTCCAGAAAGATTAAAATCCACGACGATTAATATAGATCCAGGAAGACCGACGGAACAGTCCGGGGGAGACGACGATTAAAATAGATCCAGGAAGACTGACGGAACAGTCCGGGGGAGACCACAATTAAAATAAATCCAGGAAGACTGACGGAACAGTCAGGGGGAGACCACGATCAGGAAGACTGACGGAACAGTCCAGGGAGAGTCGACGATTAAAATGGATCTAGGTAGACTGACGGAACGGTCCGGGGGAAGACGACGATTCGAATAGTAGTGATGGCCGGTTCCTGAACGAATTGTTCTTTTGAACCGGTTCTTTTTAGTGAACTGGATGAACCGGTTCACCAAATCGGACTGATTCGTTCAAGTTACTAAGGTTACTCACTTTCGGTCATGCCTGACAGCCCCTCCGACTCTAAACAAACTAATATCCTAGTGTATATGTAACTCCTGTACACTGAACTGAGATATATGCTGAGAGAACTGTGAGCTCGAGCTGTTGATACTGCACATGCTTGAATAACTGGACTGATACAGCGAATCATCAGTACACTGAAATGAGAACTGTTTCTTTAGGACACGTCCGACATACTGAGAACCGATGAGCTGTTGTTACGTATGCGTAAATCACTGAACCAGCAGCAAATGGTTTATGATTTAATGTCTTATCAACGTATGAGTTTTTAACTCAGTTGCATTATTTTTTGAAACAACTGATGGAGAGAACATTTCAATATTATGCTTTTTTTGTGTAAGTTGATTAGTTTAGTAACTTTATATCTTTAAGACACGTTAAACACCCACGTTTGCACATCAATGCCTGTACCGAGTGTTTTAGTTGCACAACTTAAATGTAAGAAACGTATTCAACTAAAGTTATGATTACAAAGAACTTTTCAAATGTGTTAAATTGATTGTATTAATATCTGCCGTCATAACGTCATTGTGAGTTACGTCAATACGTCAGGACGTAAAAGAACTGGTGAACTGGAATATTGAACTGGTTCATTAAAACGAAATGTCCAGAAGAACCAGTTCGCGGAAAAGAATCGAGCTTCCCATCAGTATCTAATATGTGGGAAAACGACGAAGAAAAAAAAAAAAGCCGGTCCGAGCTGGAAGCTATCCTGCTTGGTCCGAGTTGTCGGCGGAATAATTCTGTTACAACCAGGGAAGGAAGGAGATGGACCCGTACACAGGATAGCTTCAAATGAATGGGGTTTAATAAATAATATAGACAAAGACAGTAAATGACGAGAACTAAAGCAATACAAATGACGATACTTAACGATGACTAGGGTAACTAAACGTAACTACAAGTAACCAATGATTCCACGCTGCCATTGGCAACGCGGCTCACATTTATACAAAAGACAATGATGACACAATTAGGATCAGGTGTGGAGACAGGGAGGAGCAGACACATGACGAGGAACAATAACAAACACACATGGCCGAAAGTCCGGGCTAATCCCTGACATTTGTGAGGCAAACGCAAGGGCGTCGATTTGGGTAGGGACGGTAGGGACATGTCCCTACCAATATCCAGGGAGCACATGTCCCTAACAATAATTCGACCAAGCCTATATATATTTATACATAACCACTGATGTCCGTCTGTGTCTTGTACTTTTTTACTTATTTCATTTATCCAGGAATCATTAAATAAGATGAAAATATTTTATACGGCGTTCTGTAAAAAAATAGCGCAACTAGTGGAACACAAACGGTTAACAGATTTACCCCCTGCAATGAATCCCGCCTCTGTAACTCAACTCTCTAAAAGGATTGGCCTTTGCCTTTTTTTGAGTTCTGCCTCTCTAACCCACGTCGCTGTTTGATTGGCTTTGTCTTTCTCGCTAATGTGTTGAGGTCGGCTGCAGCTATATTCCGTTGTATGAAGCAATATGCAACGTGATTAAGCAGGCTATCGGTATGTGAGTAAGAAAGTATTCTTATAACAACAGTTTTATGCACAAAATACAGGGAATGTTGCCCCCACCAATGTCAAATAAATTATGTCTCCACCAATGTCAAATAAATTATGTCCCCACCAATGTCAAATAAATTATGTCCCCACCAATGTCAAATAAATTATGTCCCCACCAATGTCAAATAAATTATGTCCCCACCAATGTCAAAATCAAACTTTCGCCATTGGGCAAACGTGCTAACCACTAAGCCACCAGGCCCCCCTGATTTTTGTAGTAAATTAATAAATTCATTCCTTCATTCATTCATTCGTTTATTCATTCATTCACTCTTTCAGTTTATGAAAAAGCTTAGAGAAAGAATGCCTTAAAAATATTGAAATAAATAACTATTAGTACTATTAATATATAAAGAGTAAAGGTGAATAGAAAATAAAATATGAGTATGACAGAGAGAGAGGCTCTGTGCTCCTTAGTTCAGCCTTTTGTGAGTGTGTGTGTGTGTGTGTGTGTGTGTGTGTGTGTGTGTGTGTGTGTGTGTGTGTGTGTGTGTGTGTGTGTGTGTGTGTGTGTGTGTATGTGTATGTGTGTGTGTGTGTGTGTGTGTGTGTGTGTGTGTGTGTGTGTGTGTGTGTGTGTGTGTGTGTGTGATGTGACATGCAGCCAAGTATGGTGACCCATACTCAGAATTTGAGCAGTTGGGGGGGTTGGTGCCTTGCTCAAGGGCACCTCAGTCGTGGCCGGCCCGAGACTCGAACCCACAACCATTAGGCCGTGTGTGTGTGTGTGTGTGTGTGTGTGTGTGTGTGAGAGAGAGAGAGAGAGAGAGAGAGAGAGAGAGAGAGAGAGAGAGAGAGAGAGAGAGAGAGAGAGAGAGAGAGAGAGAGAGAGAGAGGTGTTCTTTAACAGACAGTGGGATTTATTTCTCCTCAGTGAAGTTACGTCTTGCTGAATTAATGATCAGGTTTTAACTCCATTGTAAGGTAAGGAAATATTTGTCTTTATTTTATTCACACACATTTTATGTCTCAGCATAAACATGAATCAGTCTTACTAATCAACTAAATAATTATTTAATCTTTTTGAGTCTTTGATGTAGAATTCTGAAGTTTGTTTGGAATACGGGGGTTGAATAATTGTGTCAATGAAGAATTCACAAAAGAAACATTTACTACTGTATTACAAAACTAATTGATGTCATTTTAGTTGCATATGGTTCTTTAAGAAGTCCTTGTAGGATTTCATTCTGAATACAATTACAAATGTACACTAAATTCCCTAAAACCATTTACAGCATTGGGGGTTGAATAATTTTGAACAGAACTGTAATACTGATGAAAGGAATTACAGATGTTAAAATCTGACACTTTCTCTTTGATACCTGAACTTGATCAAATGAAGGATTAAATTAAATTGCTGTTCCTTGTGAGTGTATTTGCATTCAATGTGAGTGTTGCTGTGTGTGTGTGTGTGTGTGTGTGTGTGTGTGTGTGTGTGTGTGTGTGTGTGTGTGTATACACGCAAACACTCACACACACACACACACACACACACACACACACACACACACACACACACAGCATTAAATGTTTAGATGATTAGTGCATCTGTCAGGTTGTGCAGTAGATGTGCGATTTGACCTTAGAAACACCTGGAGTTTTACCAGTAAATCTTTTGACTCTATAACGGTATAACTAGTGGGCAGGTTTGTTGCTTTGTGCCTCTTTGCAGGTAAAACATTTTAAAAAATTTAGCTTTAACAATACAGTTATGATTTCCAACTGTTTCACCTTATTTGAAGTGGGATTTAAAGATTACACCAAAATAAACAGAAGTGATTATATAACTTCATTGCAGACCATTCAGATGCACCCACATGTGCACACACACCCACACACACACACACATTCGGATATATGACATTTGTAATATAAATGAGGAAGTGTATCTGTGCCTCCCAGACAACAGTACATGAGCGCATGATTATCTCCTTATTGCCTTACTCGGACAACGTGTGATAATTGTGAGACTGTTTGAAAGTAACATTTAATGTTTATTGACATGTTAATGCAAGAACATTTCTCAGCTGTGTAAAAACCGGTATTCACTGGTATTTATTTGATCTAAATCACCTGTGGGTCTGATGCAAATGTTCTCTCATGTAATTCCTCTTACAGCAATGTCAATAAAGAAAGCATCCAAACCGAACCTGAGAGACTCCCAGGTGACAGAATTAACTGCACGTCTTTTTGGGCTAACTGTATCTACCATACATCCTCTGCCCAGTTACGATGATCAGAACTTCCATGTGGTGTGTGTGGATGCTGGTGACTTTGTGTTGAAGGTCATGAACTCTACAGATAGTGAGAACATGAAACTACTTGAGGTGCAGACACACAGCATGAACTTCTTGCAGCAGAATGGACTTCCTGCACAGAAGGCTCTTTGCACTGTTACAGGGAAAATGATGAGTCTGGAAGAGACAAAATCTTCTTCTGAACTCTTTATTCTGTGCTTTCCTTTAGTTTCCTTATATGGTCAGAGCTTCCAGGTGTCAATCCCTCAAACAAACCATTCTAATGTCTGAAATTGCACAGGGAATAGGGAACATTCAAGCCAACATTCAAGCCAACAAGTAAATGAACTCTGTTCAGCCTGTTCAACTCTGTTCAGATACAGTGTTTGTCTTAACGGCACAAAATGTGCACAAATCGATCACAAACAAACTAAGCCGGTTTTGAGCGAATTGGACGATGTGGGGTGGAAAGTGACGTCACACTGTCAAAAAAAATAATGGTTAATATCTCAAACACCAAACGATCGTTATTGCGGCACAAATCAGCACAAACGAATGACATAGTTTTGGTGATTATTTCTTTTTATGGGGTTCCAACTTCACGGAGGTGTTCAGCTTAGTGTTTTGATTGGTGGGTGTGTCTTTTTACCTCATTGTGATATCAGGTAATAAACACTTTTTCTTAAAACCTAACCCTATACCCTACATCCTAAACCTTAACCCTCATACCCTAAGCACTAGGCTTGCATGCTATGCATGATCTCACAGACTCCTATGATTGTTCATTTTATTTAACGGGGACAGAGAGAGAGTGAGAGAGTTCTCCCCCCACACAGAGAGATCATGGTCAGTTTTTGCACTCTTGGATGCCCCACCAAAGATTGCTTTGGCATTGTCAGTATTTGCAGTTGTAATATTTTTCTTGTTATACACAGAGGAAGAGTAAAGGAACACGTTGTTCTAGTGATGATGTAATGGTTTGATGTGATTTGCCCTGATTGATCCATAGATTGTGGATATGGCCTTCAGAAATATCTGGTGCGTTTGCTGACATACCTGCCTGGAACTCCAATTGCCAAAATCACCAGTACGCCACAGCTACTATATGAAACGGGAAAAATGGGTGCCATGCTGGACATGATTTTACTGTCGGTAAGATGTCTGCTTCAATAACTTGGTTTATTTTTATTTTTACAATGAAATTTATTAATATAAGCAGTTATTATAGAATGGAAGAAAATACATCTGAGTAAAAACAGAAAGAACAGATAAGTGGCCCAAAAAATCAAAAAATAAAAAGGAAAAATACAAACGTATCAAGTGTGATTATGGAATATTTGTATCTTCAAGTACAGTACAAAAACTGCTATGCCTTATTTCTTTTCATAATAAAGATGGAGCATGAGAACCTCGGTGCTCTTCAGAGGGAGAACTTCATCTGGAGTTTGTCCTGTTTTCCTCTGATAGATGATTATCTCCATGTGATGGATGGAGATCCAATGCAGCTAATCATTAGAGGAGTTATTGATCAGTACCGAAACCAAGTGGTACCGAAACTCCCCTCCTTCCGCAAGTGTGAGTCAGGAGCTGGGGTACATCAGCATTAGGATGTAGGGGTAACTTACACTGGGGTTATAACCTCTATTTAGCCTGTTTTATAACTGAAAAATAGCTGTAATACATTCTGAACTTCATTTATAATGCATTCTGAAATATTCAAACATGATCCTAATGAGGAATGGTATAATGAAATGTTGTGTTGCAGGTATAAATCATGGAGATTTGAATGATCACAACATCCTTGTGAAGCAGGACGGTCCATCGTGCTACAGGATCAGCGGCATTCTGGACTTTGGTCATATGAGCAGCGGTTATTTTGTTTTTGACCTGGCGATCACAATAATGTACATGATGATCGAGAGCCGGAATCCGCTGGAGGTTGTGGGTCCAGTCATCGCTGGGTTTGAGAGCATTTTTCCTCTGAACTCTGATGAAAGAGATGCTTTGTATACTCTGGTGCTGAGTCGGTTTTCTCAGTCGCTGGTTTATGCACGTTCTGCGGTTCTCCAGCAACCAGAAAACGAAGACTATCTGATGATCACAGCAAAAAATGGACATAGACTCCTCCAGCTTCTGTGGGAAAAAGGGAAAGAGGAAGTGGAGAAAGTATGGTTTAAAGGTGCTGCTAATATCTCAAATTAAATGCTAATTCTTACCCCAATCCCTAAAAAGCTAAACAATCACTTCTAAGCACAGCATTAATTAACTGCAAATGCTAACATTACACTAATGCTAAACCTCATTTACTGCTAGCCATAAAATATAATGCTAACCATGACCATTTACACTAATATTAATAATTTTATAGATTCTTGCTTAATTTTGCAAGACAGATTTAATTAACATTGATAAAGATGAATCCAGGGCTGTCAAGTGTCACGCATTGAGAGTGACAGACACGCATTTGGGTCTATTGTCATGCTCTCCTGCCACACATCGTATTTCTCACGCAGAAAAAACTTTTTGACTATTTATCATATATTTAATAAGCTGCAGTGCCCAAAATGTATCAGTCCGCACCGCTGTCTCTATGGAACCGGACATTAATCAAGCACATCTCAGTTCTTAGTTGAGCCTGACACTTATCAGCCAATCAAATAAAAGAGGCTACACAATAGCCAATCAGAAAACAGCACTATCTGGGTAAGATTTAACACAACAACAAATAAAAAAAAAAAACATGCATTAGAGAGGGTATTTTCGATGGTCGGTTTGAACAAAACCTCAACACAAAACAGCTGTCTCTGGACGTTACATTGTCCTCAAACATGACCCTAAAAATGTCTGGGCTTGAGCCGAACTGTTTTAAATGGGAGCAACATTACAAATGATAAAGGAGTCCAAAAAGGCAACAAACACTTACAATAAACAACATCAGTCATAATCTCTCTCTCTCTCTCTCACACACACACACACACAAATTAATACATTCAAATTAAACAAATACTTTGTATTTGTTGGGGTTGGAGATGTCATACTTGCCTGTCTTCAAAACTTGAGAGCCCTGATGAATCTTACAGTTGACATTTTGGCCATGATTCTGTCAGTGTCTGTCAGTGAATTGGTAGTGAGAGGCCAATGCTAGATGCTAACTTGTTACCCTGGGATGAACTCTAAACCAGCTGCTCACTCTAATAATCACACTACGGCAGTCCGCACTCCTTATTCATGGGTGCATTTTGGCCTGAGTGGGCAAGTGTGGGCCTGGCTGGCCAAGTGTAAGCATGGGCAGGTGATTGTGGATCTGGGTGGGAAGTGTAAGCCTGGGTAGGAGAGCATGGACCTCCCTGGGTGTCGTTGTGCCAGGGTGGGTAATTGAGAGCTGATATAAATTTATTCGTTTCTGAAATGCGGATGGGAATCTTTTTATTTTTCTTTTGATTTCAACAATATTATACTACAATCTGATGCATATTTTGTTTAATGTTTAAACAAACAATTTGTTTACAATTTGTTTACTGTTTAACCAAATGACAATGTAACTGAATAAACTGATTGCTGTAAAAAAAAAATCCACTTTGTAAATAGTTCAACTCTGTAACATTTATAAACCTGTTTTTTTTTTTTTTGAAGGAATTGTGTGTGTGTGTGTGTGTGTGTGTGTGTGTGTGTGTGTGTGTGTGTGTGTGTGTGTGTGTGTGTGTGTGTTTGTTTGGTTGGGTGGGTGGGTGGGTGGGTGTGTGTGTGTGTGTGTGTTAAATTGACACCTGGTGTCTTGACTGTGTGTTAGTGAACATTACTGTAGAGCATTGAAGAGTTTGAGACTGTAATGATGAGAGAGGGGAACACACAAAAACACAGGAATGTTTTTATTCCTCTGATTTCTTACATGTGTTTAAGCTGCACTGTTCAGTACACACTAATTCTGTGCAACCCTTTTTCAACCAATATACAGTTTACTTATTCAGAGTTCACGACTTACAAATAACATTTATTTCACTTACATACGAATTCAAAGAACATTTTGTAAAAATTTAGTTGCTTGGTCTAATTACAGCTGACTGGTGCTTATCATACAGTACATATGTGAATAGGAGGAAGATCAAGTACCGCAGTAAACAATATAAATTCATTTTCTGGGTTGCAAACATAGTTATTATTATATTTTTATCTGTAGTGTGATATAAACCACCTCATTATTAGCGTGGGGTGTCTCTCTTCTTTATTATTTATGAGATGGTTCAACAAATGAATTTGATGGAAAAAGTGAGTGCATATCTTAGCAACCATGTGATATCTATCTAATCCACAGACCTTTCATTAAAACTTACAGGGGTTTTGTCTAAATTCACCTCAACTGATGATGATGATGATGATGATGATGATGATGCTCTTGTATGTGGTCATGGCAACTGCTTGGGAAACACATCTGGTATGTGTGTGCATGTGTGTGTAATGGAGAGTTCTCATTTCACTTGAGGCCCCTAACTCAGATTAACTGGAGTTTGATTAGACACTGAAATAATTACACAAAATTAATCAGGGGTGTGTGAGGATTTTAATTAACACAGCATTTTGTGTGTGTGTGTGTGTGTGTGTGTGTGTTCCAATTTTACACTTATACAGTAATAGAAAGAGACAGAGAATGCAGTGTGTGATTAATGATCACTCTGTTAAATGTGAATTTTACAACTTTACAACTTGTGAGTTTACATGGTCTGATTTCTGTAATAAATTCATTAATTCATTCATTCATTCACTCTTTCAGTTTATGAAAAAGCTTAGAGAATGAATGCCTCAAAAAGATTGAAATAAATAACTATTAGTACTATTAATATATACAGAGTAAATGTGAATAGAAAAAGAAAACACGAGTATGACAGAGAGAGAGAGGCTCTGTGCTCCTTAGTTCAGCCTTTTGTGTGTGTGTGTGTGTGTGTGTGTGTGTGTGTGTGTGTGTGTGTGTGTGTGTGTGAGAGAGAGAGAGAGAGAGAGAGAGAGAGAGAGAAAGGTGTTCTTTAACAGACAGTGGGATTTATTTCTCCTCAGTGAAGAGACTCATTCTCTGAGGTCTCGCTGAATTAATGATCAGGTTTTAACTCCATTGTAAGGTAAGGAAATATTTGTCTTTATTTTATTCACACACATTTTATGTCTCATCATAAACATAACATTTATGAATCAGTCTTACTAATCAACTAAATAATCATTTAATCTTTTTGAGTCTTTGATGTAGAATTCTGAAGTTTGTTTGGAATATAATACTGATGAACGGAATTACAGATGTTAAAATCTGACTCTTCTAGAAATTAAGAAATCATTATTTTAGATTTTATATATATATATATATATATATATATATATATATATATATATATATATATATATATATATATATATATATACCTGAACTTGATCAAATGAAGGATTAAATTAAATCAAATGTTGCTGCTCCTTGTGTGTGTATTTGCAGTCAGTGGATATATCATACATGTTTATATTAATACACTGTTTATAGCGAGAACTACAAATGTATATATACATATGTATATATACATATATATATATATATATATATATATATATATATATATATATATACGTGTATATATATATATGTGTATATACATATATATATATATATATATATATATATATATATATATATACACATATATATATATACATATGTATATATACATATATATATATATACAGAGAGAGAGAGAGAGAGAGAGAGAGAGAGAGAGAGAGAGAGAGAGAGAGAGAGAGAGAGAGAGAGAGAGAGAATTGTACAGGGTACAGTGTAGGTGAATCCATGTATTCAGGTTTATTCTATTGTGGGTTTGCTGCACATAAGAATTTCACCTACATATAAGCATGGAGTTTGAAACACGTATAGAGACTCGCTCAATGGCACTCTCCGTGGAAATATAATAATGCCTAATAGGTTTGAAGCAAATAAGTGTGTTAAATAGCACTAACAATAAAAATGCATCGCATCAACAGTTCTTGCATTTTAATTGGCTGCAATTCAATATGGTTGTATAATTAGGATGTGCATAAAAAATAAAATAAACATTTCAAATTCAATTTCATTAAAAAAATTCACCCTTCCAAAAAATACTTGGTCCATTAAATTGCACTTTAAATATTCGCTTTCAAAAATTCTGCAACTGAAATCCGACAAGAAATTCTAGGTCTTACATCTTGGAATCACAAAAGAAGCAGTTGCATGCATGATGCATGTTTGCCACCTGCTGCTTCTCCGCCTCACCAGCAGGTGGTGCTAGCAGGGGTTGACGAAGACCAAAGCAACAGGTAGTAAAAGTCAATGATGATAACGGATTTGCCAGAATGGAGCAAGTGGTAAGTAAAAGTTATGATTATATACTTTTGCATGGTGTCATTTTACATTCACTTCATTTATTTAATTTGCAAGACTGACCTAATGACTTTAACGTGTTGTGTTTGAATTTCAGCATTTGCTTTTGGATTTTATATTGGAAAGACTTCGCTCATGATTGTTCAAGAATTTGTCTATTTAAGTGCTATTTGTTATGTAGTCGCTGTCCCAGAGGATGTCTTAAAAGGTATCACAGAACTGCTCAGACTAATTCAACAAAACCTGTCAGACAGAGAGACGCCACTGTGACTATTCTGAAGTAGCGAGCGGCAAAAGATCGACCATGTTTTATAATATCATCGAATTACATTTCATATCTCCTGGACGTGAACTGTTCTATTCCAAAACCATTGCCCACAGGCTTGGAGTAAGCACATGCACTGTATTCAGACGAATGAATAGAAGGCTCCCAGACGAAGTGATAGATGCTTGTGTTACATATGGAAAACAACACATGCCTCATTGTGGATACAGAATGATGAGAGCAGCGTTAAAGGCATGAGGACACCAAGTGCAGATTGAACAGGTCAGAGCCACGATGCATCAGGTTGATACTGTGGGAGTTGTATCTCGATTGACGCAACTGGGCTGCGTTGTACAGAGGACCTAATCGGTGTCAAGCCCTAGGTCAGGGGTCGGCAACCCGCGTCTCCGGAGCCGCAAGTGGCTCTTTCATCCCTCTGCTGCGGCTCCCTGTAGATTTGGAAAATAAATATTTAATTACATTTTTTTATTTTTGTTAGTTAGTTTTTTAAAAAAAAATGTAATTCTGAATTCTAAGATCATGATGCTCTTGTAACATTAAAATAAACCGTGTTTTTTTGGTCGCTCAAAATATGCGTCATAACTGCCGACTTGCGAAATCCGACACACAGAAGTAGGCGCATTGTTGATTTTCCGCAGCCGGCAGGTTTACTTTTTTATGTCAAGTGTCACGCATTGAGAGAGACAGTCACGCATTTGGGTCTTTTCTCACGCTCTCCCGCCGCACATCATATTCTCACGCAGAAAAACTTTTTGACTATCATATATTTAATAAGCCGCAGCGCCCAAAATGTATCAGTCCGCACTGCTGTCTCTATGGAACCGGGCAGGAATCAAGCGCGTCTCAGTTCTTAGTCGAGTCTGACACTTATCAGCCAATCAAAAAAAAGAGGCTACACAATAGCCAATCAGAAATTAGCACTATCTGGGAAAGAATTAACGCAAAATCCAATGAAAAAAGCGAGGGGTTAGAGAGGTCATGCTTGCCTGTCTTCAAAACTTGAGAGCCCTGGTCATGAATACGAAGGACTCAATTATATATTAAACATTTAATTTGAAAGTAACCTTCAACCCAGCGTCTTTTTTCTTAAGGTTAGTTGAAACTGTTCAAAATATTTTTGTTTGCCTGCAGAAATAAAATTGCGTTTAATCGGTAGCAGTTAATTTATTTCATAAATGCAACACACTACAGTTTTTTCTATAGTTTCCATAAAGGTAAAAACCGATATATGCAGTGTTATCTTCGTTTTAGATGTCACAAGGGTTTTGTGGCTCCCTGTGGTATTTTTTCTGTGGGAAACGGGTCAAAATGGCTCTTTGAGTGGTTGCCGACCCCTGCCCTAGGTCAATAATGCACATTGACACCAACCATAAATTAATTCGTTAAGTTCGTCAGGATTGTTAATTTCATGTTGCTGTGATAAAATGTGTTACTGTTTCTGTCTCTTGTTTCAGCTACAATATAGTCATCTTTGGAGGTGTAGATGGCTTCTCACATGAGGTAAAGTTCAGTTTAACTTAATTTTAGATGAATTTTCTATAGTCAGGCAATCAAAAAGCACAACTGTTTTAAATTACCAACAATAGCCACAGCTCTGACAGCCTGGTGGAAATTTCATCAAATCACAAACACCCCTCTTGCATCATCTAAATACACCCCGATCTGGAATAACCCAGATTTTATAGTAAATAAGAAGCCACTCAACTTACGCACATGGGTAGATAAGGGCATCACACAACTTCAACACATCCTCCTTAATAATAACTTGGCACCATTTTCCCACTTGGTCCAGAAATACGGCATTGGGAGTAATTGTTTTTTGGAATATTTACAAATCAAATCATCCATTCAATCAAAAATTGACACTCAGAGAATTAATCTAGACCTTTCACCTCCAATTTCAGAACTAATTAATATAACCTCACCCCCAAAAAAATTACTCTCCAAAATAATTATCCAAATCAGACAACACATTAAGCCTACCCAATGCTAAATGGGAATCAGACTTATCTATTGCTCCCAATGCTGCTTTCTGGACACAAATCTGCAAAAATATCTACTTCATGACAAAAAACGCCAACTTACAACTTATACAGTATAAAGTACTTCATAGATTTCACCTAACTGGACAGAAATTATTTAAAATGGGTTTTACTTCAGAAACATGCTCACATTGCACAAAAAACACCCCAGATACATATTTACACGCTATTTGGCAATGCACTGCAGTTAAAACATTCTGGGAAAACGTTATCGACTTACTATCCAACCTTATGGGTTGTCACATCCCACTGTCTCCCTCCCTCTGTATATTAGGCGACATATCCATAATCAATTTAAACAGTACAAACAGTCAATTACTCCTAGTGGCTCTAACTATCGCCAAGAAAACTATCCTCATGAACTGGAAATCGAGGAACGCCATACACATTACAACTTGGAAAAATTTACTAATAGAGTACATCTCCATGGAAAACTTGTCTATCTCCACTCAAAATAATACAACAGAATTACACCCGTCTTGGTTATCTCTCTTTAACTTCAAACAGTCATGAATCCACTGACCTTCTTTGTCTGAAGCCATCCTCAATGATACACCATCAATAATCACATCAATAATCACACATGATTGGGAGGAGGGAGGGTCAGGAAAAGGCAGCAACACAGACTAATAAATATAAATTAAATACTTATTATATTTAAAACTCTCTCTCTCTCTCTCTTTCTCTCTTTCCCTTTTTCGCTGCTTCTGGACTCTGGTTGGCTGTGGCATACTAGTCCCTGCCATGTGCAGTTTTGATTAGTCGTGGGTGGGTGTGATGTGGGGCCAGGAGCATTGGACTTTCACCCTCCAGCTTGTACTTCTGTCTGATATTTCTTGTCTCCGGCTGGCCCAGCACTTGTCCCGCTGTTTTAATGCATCACATATTAGATGAGGTGCACACACATTCATTTGGAGCATAATAATATTAAAAAAAATAAAAAATACATAGTACACAGGGTAAGTGTGTCGTGTGCACATACATAGGGTAAGTGTGGCACGGGCGTGGTGGCCTGGGCTTTGCACTGGGCTGGTTCCATGCTACACGCCATGCTTTTTTAATGCATTATACACTAGTTGACAAACATATCATGAGTATAACAATGAAAGCAGCCATATTTATTCCACAAAAAAAAAAAAAACGTATACACACACAAACAGGTTAAGCGTGGCATGTGCGGGACGGCTGGGGATGGGTATGGATTTTGGGACCATGGATCCCACAGCACTTCACCTTGATAGCCCGTTGTAATATGATGCCGGCGTTGGTCTATGCTATGGCCATGAGGGTTATCAGCGGCAGCTTTATAATACCTTATCATTAATAGTTGTATCAATATTATTATTATTATTATTATTATTATTATTATTACTATTATAAGTACTACTATTATCATTACTATTAATGGCTGTAGAAGCATTATTATTGCTATTACTACTACTAGTTCTATTGGTCCTCTTTCTGATCCTTTAACCTCCCCTTCATTCTGGATGAAATGAGTATATTTGTAAATATATTTATCATTACTACTACTGCTAATACTATTATTACTATTTCTTATTAATTGGATTTTTCAATATTATTATTATTATTATTATTATTATTATTATTATTATTATTATTATTATTATTATTGCTATTACTGTTGATATTGTCACCTTCCTCATACCCAATTTTACATTTACATTTTGTCTTGTGTGATACCATTACTGTCTTCATCGTTATTATTGTCATTATAATTATAATTATTAATATATTTTCCTCTTTGATTTATGTATACGTGTATATATATATGTATGTATACACACACACACACACACACACACGTTTTGTTTTGTTGGTCTTTGTATTTGCATCTAATAAAAAAAAAAAAATTTAGATGAATAATGTATTAATTTATAATCCAGCATATACATTATTCTTAATTCCAATAGATAATGTACCTTGGTGCTGCATCTAACAACCTTGCTGTAACTGCCTTTTAAATTTTTTCAAGAAGCTGTGGAGACATTTGGCTTTCCTTCTGTGGACATTTGGCGATTACTCCAATGTACATGTAAGCAGCATGGAATAAGTATACAGTATGGTTAAAGCTGTGATTTATATCAAGATTATGATTATACAGTTTTGCAGAAAACAACCTTCAGTTGTGTTCTATCGCAGTGGCAGGGCATCAAAAATTTGGACATAGACAAAGAATGTCCACAATCAACGGTGAGAATGTCTAAACTTGCTTTGAGAAGCTTTTTTCTGATTCATTGCTTTAGCATATTTCTGCTTTTTGGGTTTGAATTTAATTTAATTGATGAATAACTCTTCAGGATATAGAGGTTATGGAGAGATGTCTGGACATCAGTGACCATTGTGTACTATGATGAAGAAGCTGGACAGCTTAATATTTCTGACCTTACTCATCTGTTCTGCTGCCGCTATGTATTTAAAGCTTATTTAAAGATGATCTCAACCTTTTTCGCATCCCCTCAGCACCCAATACGAACAGACCCCTAACCACTTACAGGTGTTGGGGAGCATTCACCATCATGTACCTGAACCTGATAGAGGTACATTAGTTCTACAGTGAACTATATATCTAATAATAATCTAGAATTTTTATTCTGTTAATTCTTATTTCTTTTATTATTCTTTATTTCCTTTATCATTAATTATGTTTACCTTCTGCTCTATGTTTATGTTCTGTAAAGCTGCTTTGAGACAATGTCTATTGTAAAAAGTGCTATAATAAATAAACTTTAATATATTTTGATAGACAAGGCCAAGAAATGTGAATAATCTTTGCATGTCATGCAACCTGAAGCAAAATTGTGAATAATTGTAATTGTAATGTTACCAATTCAGTGTTTTCTCTGCATTGCCTCATGATGTTACATGCTTTACTATTTTTCTGTCTACAGGGACTAAGTATAGCGCACATAGACTAGGAGAGCAGTGGCCTGACCATCGATGCAGACTCTAGTGTTGTTGCGTCTACAGCTGAATGTCCCCTGACCACTGAACAAATCCAGTCACTCAGAGAAACTTTAGACCTCAAAGGACCTTCACAGACTTTTGGCTGGAACATATCAGTTTGGCCAGGCAGTTTTGGAATAATCCAAATTTTTATCACTTTCTCCCTTGCAGTCATTTGTAACTATTTAATAAATTTGTAAATAAATAACCTGATAATTGTTCTGTTTTTCCTATAGTGCTCTGCTTATAGTACATATCATACAACCTTTTTATTCAGGAAGAAAACAGTATTGCTAAACTTAAATGATTAATTTGCATACATTTTAACATTCAAGTACTTAGTACTTATCTTGGATGAGACCAATGAGCATAGTATCATCTGCAAATTTCAGGAGTTTAACAGTTTGGTCACTTGAAATACAGTCATTAGTGTCTAGGGAGAATAGCAGCGGGGAGAGAACACATCCCTGAGGAGCGCCATTGTCCAAATGCTGGAGGTGACACCTCCCAGGCTCACCTGTTGTTTCCTGCCTGTCAGGAAGCTGGTGATCCACTGGCAATCTCTTAAACGAAGCTCTTAATCTCTTAAAAGAATGGATTTAGTAAGGTTTTTACATGTTATATCTAATTAAAAGTAGAAATCATCAATGGTGCGGTAGGTTACCACAATTATTTTAATGGTCGCCATCAATACTGATAAAAACAATGTTATTAAAGGGCTAAATAAGTTAAATTGACAAATATGTTTATGAAACATGATTCAGAGACAGTGGGTTGCTGGTTTAGTTCTATTGGCATGGTTGGGTACATGCAGGACAGAGCATTTCCTTTGGTGTCTGGTTGGAATGTGAAGAATTTAATTTGTGTGAAGAATAAGGCTCAACTGGCTTGGCTGTAATTGAATTCTTTAGCAGTTCTCAGAAATTTGAGGTTCTTGTGATCAGTGAATATGATGAAGGGATGCGTGGAGCCTTTGAGTCTGTGTCTCCCTTCTTCCAAGGATAGATTTTTTTTTGTTTGTTTGTTCATTTGTTTGTTTTTTGGGGAAAAAATTGAGGAGAAAAAAGATTCTCTATTAAACTTTGGTAGAGTATCACCCCAGCTCTGTATTAAAGGCATCCATCTTGAATGATGAACGGCTTGGTGTGGTGAGGATGTTGGAGAATTGGTTGAAAAATGAGTTGAAAGATAAAAAAGTCAACATGCAGACTTTAAGAGCACATCTCATCCAAAGTTCTGTGTTTCACAAAGAATAGTTTTTTTTTTTAGTTTTCTCTTAAAATTTCTCACAACTGTAGTGTTAATTTCGTCAGACGAGACAAGACGAAATATGTTCGTCAACAACCTTTTTTTTTTCATGACTTCGGACGGGACGAGTTTTACGTGGGGGTAAAGTAATTATTACCAGAGCTTCTCGGTGATTTTAGTCCCGTCCGAATGTGCCATCTCGGTAATCATTACGGACAATGTCAGTAAAGATTAGGTGATTTTACCTTCTGTAAAAAGGTCCGGAAAAATTACCTCAGGTAATACTAATCCCGTCCGAAAAGACCCGCTGTAAATATGTACTGTAAAAATCCGTCATTTCCTGTTTAAAAGTAGTTTGGGCGCGTTTTGCAAGCATGGAGGTGCCATGTTGTCTATTTGCGCAGGTGATGACAGGAAGCAACGTCATACGCACATGACGACAAGGAGGTTACTGTGGTGTGGAAAGTGAGTTACCCCTCTCACTTCTGCTAGTTTTACTGAGATGTCTTGTCCCGTGCAAATTGGCCAATTAATATTACAGACGTCCTGAGGTAAAATTGCATTACTCGACGTCCCCATGTAAAACTAATCCCATCCGAATAGTGCTTAAGATGAGACGATGACAAGACTTTACAAGCATTATTGTTGACGAAAAAAGACGAGACGAAAATGTTTTGTATAAAATAAAAACTAAGATAAAATCTCCACAAATGTCTCTGCTTTTTCATCAGCTGTTACGCCTTTAAAATATTCAGAACGAGTTCGCGGCTTCGCGCTGTTTAGTGTGTGCGTAGAAAGAATCTGTCCACACGCCGCTCGAAAATAAACCAAAAAACTCCTGAGCGCTAGTTCACCGTCTAGGCGGCTTTTTGTGTTAAATGATATTTCTTGTCGCTGCACAGGTGCTTTTATTGTACATGGCAGCTTATGTCCCGATGATCGGCCTTTGCATTACGATTAAAAGCAGTATCAGTAAAGTAAAAAAATGTGATGTGCAGTCAAGTTCGAGTGTATTCTCATCTTCTCACTGATTAGTGATTCGCCAACTGTAAATAGGTTGTATTTTAGGCCCACGGTAAAGTAGGCCTATTCTTTTCAGTTTTTCTGAGTATATTTATTTTATTTCTGATTTGAACAGAAACATGAGACACAAGGCAACCAAAACAGTTTTAAAAACCTTTGTAACTTGAGTTAGTCGGAGTCTGTTGGGCCCCAGCTTTTGAATTGTGTTGGTTAAAATAAAATACTCTCCAGAACAGGTTAATCATTTGTGAATGTGTCTCCTAAATCAGAAAATGAAAACCAGACACGTTTAACATTTGCATTCAACAAAAAATATTCAACAAGTGTATTTTTCTTTTGACTAAAACTAGACTAAAATGACGAGACTTTTAGTCGACTAAAACTTGACTAACAAAAAATCATACGTGAATGACTAAATATGACTAAAACTAACACGGACATTTGGCACAAGACTGAGACTAAGACTAAATTAAAAATAGGTGACGAAATTAACGCTACACCACTGTCACATTGAAAGAAAACAGCCCATAAGGAATCGATCTCTTCTGACTGATATGAATGAATTTAGCAAAAATGTGCATAAATCAAAATCTGAGCTGTGACAGTGGATATGGCTTAAAGAGGTTTGATATGATGAATATAGAGCTGAATCAACTGTCTATAATTTGTCTTTAAAATACAGCTGCATTTTTATGACTTGATTCCTTTGTCCTTTCACCAAAAAGTGGTTGCTCAGTAGGTAAGGAATTGGAACATTGTTTGTAAGGTTGTTAGATTGAATCCCAAGACCACCCAGCTGCCATTGCTGGACTTAACCATCAGTTACTCAGTTGTATAAATTAGATAAATGTAAGTTGCTCTGGATAAGGGTGTCTGCCACATGTAAATCTTTTATTAAATTCACTGGCAATCTTCTCAGCAGTTGAGGCTTATTATCCAACAAAAATATGAAATATATCAGAGAATGATGTAAGTGATATTGATGATGACGATAATGATGTTCATTTAATTTGCTCATGGAAATAGACATAAACAAAACGTGCAATATTACATTTATAGGTTCTAGGTTGCTTTATGAAATCTCCTGTATAAAGTGGTGAAGTTAAACAGTCTGATCTTCAAAGGGGCACCCTGGTGTGTACATTACGGGAGAAAGTGGTAAGAAAATGTATGTTAAATCCTCTTCTCAGACTTGTCCAGAAGAGAATCAGGCTGCATCCCAATAGAGATTCTGCCTTCTAAAACAAAAGCTGTTTAATCTAAGTGTAGCATTTGTATAGTGGCCTAAAGGTAAATAAAGACTTCCCTTGAAACCAATGAAGCACATCTACAAGACATAGACCAGAGCAGATAAAAACACTGCTTATAAATGATATTTATCTTGTTCTGGTGTCTGTGTGTTTGCTCTGCTTCAGGTGATCATGTCTGAAACAAACTGTTCATCATCAGTACAGAGTTGTGATCAGAAGTTTCTGTGCAACTCCACCTTTCCATTAAACTTGACTGAAATAGAGATGGAAGATTACTGCTTGAGTCTGGATGATTACCTGGAGAAGTACCTGGGTCCTCGGCGCTCCCCTGTGTTCTTGCCCGTGTGCATCACTTACCTGTTGATCTTCAGCGTGGGAGCTGTGGGGAACACTCTCACCTGTGCTGTGATCACACGCCACCCAGTCATGCGCACACCCACCAACTTCTACCTGTTCAGCCTGGCCGTGTCTGACCTGCTGGTGCTTATCCTTGGCATGCCCCTGGAGCTGTATGAATTGTGGAGTAACTACCCCTTCTTGCTGGGGAAGAGTGGCTGCTACTTTAAAACCTTCCTCTTTGAGACGGTGTGTTTTGCCTCTGTGTTGAACGTGACGGCACTCAGCGTAGAGCGATACATTGCCGTTGTGCACCCACTCAGGGCAAAATGTGTGGTGACACGTGCTCATGCCAAGCGTGTGATCATCTGCGTTTGGCTTACATCTGTGATTTGTGCGCTGCCCAATGCAAGCCTTCATGGAATCTACACACTCCCAAAACCCCACGGGAATGGAGAGGGGTATGAGCTGAACTCAGCTACTTGCACACTGGTGAAGCCACGTTGGATATATAACCTAATCATTCAGATCAGTACATTCATCTTCTTCATCTTGCCCATGATGACCATCAGCACACTTTACCTGCTTATTGGTATCCAGCTGAGGAGGGAGAAAATGCTGCAGGGTAAAGCTGAGTGTGAGAACAACGGCCACAGAAATACCAGCGTGCGCATGCAACAACCACAGACACGAAGACAACAGGTCACCAAGATGCTGTGTGAGGAATAAAGAAAATAAACCATTTTTGCCCTCTTGTAGCGTCTCTGTCTCCTATGGGGTGTTTTATGCAGTATGCTTTTCACTCTACTTAAATGTCTCACCACGCTTTAGTGTGTCTCAGTCTCCTGTACAGTCTCACTCTACTGTAATGTGCCTTATTCTTCTATAGTGTGCCTCACTCTATTATTGTGTGTCTCATTCCATTGAAGTGCGATACAGTCTCCTGTAGTGTCGCTTACTCTCCTGTAATGTGTTTCAATTTCAAGTAATGTGTTTCACAATCCTGTTTGGTGTTTCACACTGTTGTATTGCATCACACATTGCTTTACTATGTCAAACTACTCCTGTAGTGTCTCTCACTCTTCTTTAGTGTTTCACTTTCCTCTAGTGTCTCAAGCACATGTACTGTAGTCTGTCTCATGCTTCTGTATTGTCTTGTTTTTCTGTTAATTTCAGTATGCAATAGCATGACTCACACTCCAGTATTGTATCAACGTTTTCTGTAGTGTGTCACACTCCTGTAGTGTCTCTCGCTCTCCAGAACTGTATTTTATTCTCGTACATTTGGCTGAAGGAACACTTTAAATCTAATACGTAGTGTAGTGTATGGCCTTTATTTTAGCATGACGTGTAATATTAGTTTTTGTTTTTCAGTTGTGTTGGTGGTGATGTTCGGGATCTGTTGGGCGCCGTTTCACACAGATCGCCTCATGTGGAGTTTCATGGACGAGTTCTCTGGTGTGGAGATGTTTCAGTTGTTTGAGTTTGTCCACATCTTCTCAGGTGTGTTCTTCTACCTCAGCTCAGCCGTGAACCCCGTGCTATACAACCTCATGTCCACTCGCTTCCGTGAGATGTTCAAGGACGTGATGTGTGTTCACAAACGTGCCTCTTCCCAAAGGAAGTACTCTCTGAGCATGACACGAGCCACTGTGCGCAGTGTCTTGAGTGATGTTGCTAATGGCAATGCAACCACTGATGGAGATTTTGAGTTTTATGAATGCCATGAAAATGAGACTACATGTGACTGAGTGGAAAGATACACTTTAACTTGGAGGTATTTGCTTGTGATGTTATGGAAGTGTTTATGAGGTAAATAATGGTAAATAAAAATAAAAAATGTTTTACAATTGTATCCAGTCAAAGATACTTTAATGTATTTGTGAAATCTATTCTGGTTTATATATACATGTGCATGTGTGTGTTTCCTATACATGCACATTTATACTCAAATATAAATGAAGATGCAGGAGCCAAATGTGTGCATTAGCTTTTTTTCACTCATCTGTTGTCAGGATGTTTTCTTTTGCTTTTTTTTCTGCTTATTTCCTTTCTGGTGCCTGAGAGTTGTTTATCACACTGTTTCAGTGAAAGCTGAAAGTGTTTTAGGGGAAAGTTTGAAGGTATACACAACCAAGTCTGTGAACACACTTACACTTTCATGCCATTTATAAGTTTTGTTCAAGCATAATCTTTATTTCATACAAAAAAATGATAAAAAAATAAAATAAAAAATGTGTATAAATAAAAGCAGAACAGAAAAGTGGTATCCAACATGTTTTTAGATGAGTGCTTCTGGTCCTTTGTCAATAATGATAAACTCCATATACAGTAGCTACACACACCATACTGTCCTGTTAAACATAAACACAAGAACATACATATGAGAGGAATAAAACATAACAAGGCATTGTGTGTGTGTGTGTGTGTGTGTGTGTGTGTGTGTGTGTGTGTGTGTGTGTGTGTGTGTGTGTGTGTGTGTGTGTGTGTGTGTGTGTGTGTGTGTGTGTGTGTGTGTTTGTGTGTGTGTGTGTGTGTGTGGTGTGTCTTACATTCATGTAAACTTCTTTAGCACAACCATCTGTATCTGAATCCCAGAAAGAGCGAGATGTCATCCTGCACACACACACACACACACACACACACGCACACACACACGCACACACACACGCACACACACGCACACACACACGCACACACACACGCACACACACACGCGCACACACACGCGCACACACACGCGCACACACACACACACACACACACACACACACACACACACACACACACACACACACACACATTTAATACCAGAAGAATACAAACAATGAGCATACAAGGTAAGATTATTAAAAAATGTATTTAAATGATCATGGTAATAAACTTGGCTTGTGCCCACAAGAGCACCTGATTCAAGAGGCGCGTGATTC
>NC_062519.1:33330679-33335679 GCF_022655615.1 Tachysurus fulvidraco
CTTTATCTATTTCTGCAATTCACTGTTTATCACCTATTCAGCTTTGTGCGTGAATTTATAAAACACAGCAACAGTCTGTAAAATCAGCCTTTTGACTGTGAGTTTGAAAATTATCTAGCTGTATAGTGCGTGTGTGTCATGCTTAACTATCATTTTGTCACATGTGATCTGTGGAAGCATGACAGTATGATGTATCGTCACTAACACAACATTTATCTTTTTACTCACGCTGCAACTTCACTTTACACATAATGGTATGCTGTATATGTAACACACGTAAAATAGTGTCAGTGCATGATTTTAATTACTGTTAGACCATAGAATATATGAATTTAGCTAGTGTGAAATTATAGAAAGTGGCCAGTGATTATGGCCAGTGAGTGATTACAGTATTTGTAATTATACTATGTGTGTTTATGTGGTAATAGTGTGTAATTATATTTAGTTTGTCATTATAGCAAGTGCGTGATTATAGTATGTGTGATTATAATGAGTGTATGAATATAGTGAGTTTGTGATTATAGCTCGTGTGATTATAATGTGTGTAATTAGATTGATTTTAAACGATAAACTCTTCAGGCCGCACTAAAAAGCAAGAAGAAAACACAGTGTCATGGAATAACAGTGTTAATCAATTAGCATGCTAAACACAAATAATCTCCCGGTATAACACAACTCTGATATGTCAAAGAGACACACACTCTCTCTCTCTCTTCAGCCACAATTTATATCTGCTCTTCTTTCACATGACTAATTTACATTTTTCCATCACCATATTACCACATGAGTAGCAGTCCTATAAGTTTTACATTCTCCAACTTGTGGATTTTAGACAAGTATCACAGCTCACAAATTTCTTCTGAAAATCTTTATGTGCGATTTATGTGACACCAAAATCAGGAACTGTACAGCCTACTGCTGGTCAAAGTCACACGTGAGAGATTTGCGTGTATGTGATAATAATAAATTTGTGATTTTAGTGAGTGTTTTTATGATTTTTGTCTAGGTGTAATTATAGAAAGTGTATAACAATAATGAAAGTGTGATGTTACCAAATGTCTATTTGGAGTGTGTGTGAGTACAGTATAAGGAAGTACTGTTTTGTGTGATTATAATGCGTTCTCATAGTTAGAGGTTTTTAGTGATTATTGTGAGTTATAACTCGATTATAACGAGTGTGAGTATAGTCACAGGAGTGAGAGTTTACACACAGGGATAGCTTGCTCAATTTGCTAATCTGAAGTTAGCGTAACAGAGAAATATTCTCTACAAAAATACTGTATCTCTTGTGCTTTAACAAATCATTATTTCTTTACTAAAACAATTTTGTTTTCTAGCAGAAAAAACAGTCTAGTAGACTGTTTAGCAGGGCATTTTATGGATCTTGTAAAATAAATGTAAATATATTAAAATATCTCTCTCTCTCTCTCTCTCTCTCTCTCTCTCTCTCTCTCTCTCTCTCTCTCTCTCTCTGTGTGTGTGTCAGTGGGCTGTAATGATGTTCTCCATGTGAATGGAATGGCAGGAAGGAATCACACAGTAAAATTCACGCTAAAGAGCACAGTTCAAACCATCGAGCAGGTGAACTTGTACCAAGATGGCACAAAGATTCACACGTTCATCCTATCCAACAGATCCTGCTTTTCATGTTTAAATCACACACTGTCTACGATCTGCATCAGAAACGTGTCCCAAAAACACATCTGTCTGATCTTCACACATCTAATACACAATGGAGTGTATTACCTTGCTGTGTTCAAGCCGACCTACGAACCTGTAGAAAGCAACAGAGTGAACTTGACTGTACACCCTGCTGAGTACACAACATACACCACAGGTATACACACACAGAGTACTTGTACACAGGCAGAAGCCTGCAGGAAGCCCCAGATCTGACTACTGCATTCTGGACTTGTAGTGACATTATATGTTATCTGCTTATCTTAGCAATATTCCTAACCTAAGAAGGCTATTCTAGTAAAATATATTATATAGGCTTTAAATGAGAAACTGGAATCAATTCTTACACCAAAGTCTTTCATTTTTACAAATAATGTAACTGAGAGTCCATCAATAAGTACTATGTTACAACTGTGGTCATAGTAGTATGTCTGTCAAGTATGTCTGTCTAAATTAGGTAGGAGGAAGCTGCATTCAATTTACTTTACAATGTTTTGTACATATTCCTCGACTCCATAAGTCACTATGTACATATACTGTATATGTGTGTGTATGTATATATGTGTGTGTGTGTGTGTGTGTGTGTGTGTGTGTGTGTGTGTGTGTGTGTGTGTGTGTGTGTGTGTGTGAGTGTGTGTGAGTGTGTGAGTGTGTGTGTGTGTGTGTGTGTGTGTGTGTGTGTGTGTGTGTGTGTGTGTGTGTGTGTGTGTGTGTGTATGTGTGTGTTTGTGTGTGTATGAGATAGACAGACAGACAGACGGACAGATCTGTGAAGCTGAATATGGTGCTGATAATGTTTATTTCCTATTACAGCTTCCTCATTCAATATCACATCCTTCCAGCAGGAACAATCAGAAAAAAAGTCCACCCTGTTGATGGTTGTTCCAATGCTGTTTACAGTCATGATGTTGGTAATCGTTTTGCTCTGCTTCTTTTACTGGAACTACAGGAAGAAAACAGGTACAGAACTGCAGTGCCATGAATAAGCATTCACTACTTTTTCCACATTTGTTGTGTTACCATCTGGAACTAAAATGGTCTTTGTGGCAAGTTTGTTGAAACATAGCTGTGTGTAACTTTAGTCTCTCTAAAAGAAAATTGATCTGTGGTAATAAAGGGTGCACTGAGATTAAGCAACACAAACGTGGACATGCACCCTTGATTGGAGGCCAGTTTTCGGAATAGAGTATGTTATAGAATACATTGTAAAATGTTACAAAACATACAGTGCCCTCCAAAAGTATTACAACATCATGGCATTCAATCTTCTGACAACAGATCACAATTTCACATTCAATTTCTGGATATTTACATCTAAATGTTTTAAAATCTTCCACTTCTTTCCCCATTGTTGTGATGGCATTGTGCTTTGGGTTATTTTCTTGCTGCATTATGAAGTTTCGCTCAGTCAGATTGAATGCATTTCTTTTTAAATTGGCAGACAGAACTTTTCTGTAAACTTTTGAATACATTTTGGTGTTACATCATTAATAAAGAATAGTTAAGCCAATCCAGTAGCAGCCATGCCAGCCCAAGCCATGACTGCACCATGACTCCTCTATAACTTTCCAATAAGCCTGGATGATTTGGTATGTTTACAGATCATTTCTTTCTCTATGCTTTGGCTTTTTCATCACTTTGGTAGAGGTTAATCTTGGTTCCAGAATATTTGTGGCTTATCTCTATATTTCATTTTGGATCTGCCTATTCCAATCTGGATCTGACACTTCTCTATATTTTGGCTCAACATTTAAGCAATGGCTTTGATTGATTTTCCCTGTCGTCTCAGCTTAAAAATGATCAGCTCTAAGTCTTCGTATTGATTTATTCTTTTTTAACAATAAATTCACAAATGAAACCCAAAGCAGAAGCAATAATAATTGGATTTAACATTCCAAAACAGAGACTGTATACTGTATGGCCGAAGGTTTGGCCATCACACTCATATGTTGTTTTTCCTATATGTTATACATAGTAGCATGTACAGTAGATAAGTGTGTAGAGTGTGTTACAAATTATATTTTAGTGTGTGTTCTGGAGAAAAGTGTAGAACGTGTTATGAAATATAGAGTAGAGCAGGTTACAGAAATAGCATGAAATGTAATATACAACAGTGTAGAATGTGTTACAAAATATAGTGTGGAGCTTGTTATGGAATACAGTACAGTACGTGTGTATTATAGAACATAGTGTAGAATGTGTTGTGGTATATATTGTGTATCGTGTTATGGAATATAACGTACAGGGCACATAGTCTATAGAACATAGCATTGAGCGTAGCAAATAGTGAACATAGCATCGAGTGTGTCACGCAATCTAGTGTACAGCGTGTTGTACAACATAGTGGAGAATGTGTTATAGGATATAAAATAGAGTGTGTTATAGAACATAGTGTAGAATATGTTATGTTAAATATTGTGGAGCATGTTACATAATATAGTGTTGAATGTGTTACAGAATATAATTAAGAGTGTGTGATAGTACGTAGTGTGGAATGTTTTATGGAAAATAGTGTAGACCGTGTTACAGTATGCGCTGTAGAATGTGTTATAACAGAAATAACAGAAAAGATAAATAAATGATGGAAGCACACCGTATACAGGGCTTACTGAAACTTGTTACCATGGCAACACAGTTGCGGTTGTGTGGTTGCATTCACACTCACAGGAAGCGTAGACGGTGTGTATGAGACAGCATTTTGCTTTGCAGAAATAACAGCCAAATTCTGTAAATGTGTGAATGAGAATGTAGAGTGTTAAAATGTGAAATTTATTTACAGACAAAACTCCTGCTGTGAACTCCACATCTGCACCACAGGTAAGAAACTGAAGATCAGTCATGCATCATACTCATCATCCCAATGTTATTACTGTACAGCACACATTTACTTTGCCTAAAGATACATACATATATACATACATATATATATATATGTGTGTGTGTGTGTGTGTGTGTGTGTGTCACAGGAGATTCCTGTTCCTAATGTCACCTGTGTTGAGTATTGTGTTCTGGACTTTCCAAACCGACCTGGAGAGAAAGTGAGGAGCACAGAGGAGCGAGTGGAGTACTCACCCATTGTATTTCCTACAAAAAAACCATTACCACAAGACAATGAACTAAAACCAACGACACAACAAAAGAAAATAAAAAAATCACCAAAACTGCAGCATGAGGAGAAAGATACAGATAAAATGTCTGAGAAAGCAAAAACATCAAAACCTAAACATCAGAAATGTCAGAAAAAAACACACCTAAAGACACCCTGTCAAGGTCCAGGCAAAAGCACAACATAGAATAGAGTTAAATATACTGTATGCAAT
>NC_062519.1:33340679-33355679 GCF_022655615.1 Tachysurus fulvidraco
GTGTGTGTGTGTGTGTGTGTGTGTGTGTGTGTGTGTGTGTGTGTGTGTGTGTGTGTTTGTGTGTGTGTGTGTGTCTGGTTTTATGCCGAAATTTAGCTAGTGTCAGCTGCCTTGGTCATCACTAATCTTGGAAACAAATAACTGACTATTGAGGGTTTGAAAGTGTTTACACAGGAACAAGTCATGGCTTTGCTTCATAATTACAAGAAACTTAAGTCTGTGTTGTAAACATTCATTAGTCAATAGTTTGTCCAAATCTCTTGATCGATTTATCAACCATGTACTTTCAATTATAAGGAAAAACTGTAACTATTATAAAACACATTTATCATAAGGGGAAATACTGAGAGAGATAAATGTCAACCAAAGGTCAAAATTCCAACAAACACAGAGAGGGTTTGACTTCACTTGAATCCCTGTTATGACATCTACCCATATGTACAGTCACTGGATCCGGAAAAAAAACCTCACTGTGTCAGTGAGATTCAATAAAATGGAGCATTTCACATGTGTTTGCTACTATAATGAATCAACTTTGTAAGTTTTTCATGTTTCTATTTAATGAGTTTGACATAATCCTGCTATTTTTTCCCTATTTACTTTTTACTTTTTGTTAAACTCATATAGTGGAAATTCTGCTTTGAATTTAAATACATTAATAGAGTTGTAGAGACCGACTAAAAAAGCACAAAACAAGACAGTAGTCCACACAAGTGCTGGCCAATGTATCACAATATCAGAAATGATTAACAACAAGAATGTGGAATAACAAGATGATGGAAATGTTTGTCAGAGTTTCCAAAAATAATACCTGAGAGAGTCGCTAATAGCACATGAGGTTCCAGAGCTGCCATGGATGAAGTTAGGAGCAAACATGTTTGAACTTAACTTTTACCTCTTGCTGGTAAATAAACTGATGAATGATATCCAGACCTCTTTAACTTTATCTGACAAGACAGCTCATGCATTGATACAGTCTGTGTTTGTCAGACATGGTCTCCTGAAAACATACACACTGCAGCAGAGGCTTTTTGTTGTTTGTTTTGGGCTTTTCAATTACAATGACTAAGTTATATACACAAATTAGGAGTTTAGTTCATTCTCTGTGAGAAGTAAAAGATAATTTTCAATAGAGAAATACTACTAACCCCCACTGACAGGGTTTTAGACTAGAGGTTCCTAGGTCCTAGTCAAATAGTACTGTATGAAGAAGAGCTTTTCATTGAGACTACAATTAATTTTAATAAGTATTAAAATGGGGATGTCTGCTACATGCTACAAATGTAAATGTAAATAATAGCCATCCAAATCTCTTTTATAAACAAACAAACAAACAAAACATGGCAGATTGTTGTCCTTTAGATAGAAGAGTTTTTTAGTTTATTTTTCTGTTTTGTTTTTCCTACACACACCCACACACACATACACACACACACACACACACACGCACACACACACATATACACACACACACACACACACACACACACACACACACACACACACACACACACACACACACACACACACACACACACACACACACACACACACACACACACACACACACACACACATTTACATTTACATTTACATTTACATTTACAGCATTTGGCAGACGCCCTTATCCAGAGTGACGTACATAAGTGCTTAAATCTCTAACATTGAGTACATTAATGCTGGTTCACTAGGTTATATACTTAAGATACCATGAGTTTAAAACATTTGTTCAAAGTTACAATGAAAAAGTGTCAAAGGTTTTTTTTTTTGGTTTTTTTTTGCAAAAGATAAGGAAAGAAGTGCTAGTTGAAGTGTTTCCTGAATAATTAGGTCCACAACCACCGCTTGAAAATAGCCAGTGACTCAGCTGTCCAGACCTCTAGGGGAAGTTCGTTCCACCACCTTGGTGCCAGAACACCTCTGGCACCTTGGTGCCAGAAGTTTGAAGAGTCTTGTAGTATACTTGCCTCTTACCCTGAGAGATGGTGGAACCAGTCGAGCAGTGCTGGTAGATCGGAGGTTGCGGGGTGCAGTGCGAGGAATGATGAGGGCTTTGAGGTGGAACGTAACTTAATGTTACATCACACACACACACACACACACACACACACACACACACACACACACACACACACACACACACACACACACACACATACACACATTTACATTTAAATTTATGGCATTTGCCAGATGATCTTATCCAGAGCGACTTACATTTATCTCATTTATACAGATGAGCAATTGAGGGTCTTGCTCAGTGGCCCTGGGATTTGTGTGTGTGTGTGTGTGTGTGTGTGTGTGTGTGTGTGTGTGTGTGTGTGTGTGTGTGTGTGTGTGTGTGTGTGTGTGTGTGTGTGTGTGTGTGTGTGTGTGTGATGTAACATTAAGTTAAGTTTCTGTTTCCTTTCTCCAGAAAGAGCCTAGCATAAATACAGTAGGGAAGCAGTGACTCACAGAGAGAAAGACTGAGACAGACAGAGAGAGAGAGAGACTGAGTGAAACAGACAGTGTGATGGAAAACCAAAATTGGATGAGTGTGTTTAGGATGAGAGCAGAAAATCTTCAGGACCAGTGGACCCTCTACATGGATGACTCCATCCAACCACAAAGACCAGACCCGGGTTTCTATGAGTACATAAAAGGATCATATGCTCAGTAAGTCACACACATACATGCAGGATTCTTTGTACTTAGGGTATGTGTGTGTGTGTGTGTGTGTGTGTGTGTGTGTGTGTGTGTGTGTGTGTGTGTGTGTGTGTGTGTGTGTGTGTGTGTGTGTGTGTGTGTGTGTGTGTCTCTGTGTGTGTGTGTGTGTGTGTGTGTGTGTGTGTGTGTGTGTGTGTGTGTGTGTGTGTGTGTGTGTGTGTGTGTGTGTGTGTGTGTGTGTGTGTGTGTGTGTGTGTGTGTAATGAAATAATGTATTTACTCAGTATTATTTTAAATGAATGTTTAAATTGTTACCTCTAATGTATGTGTATATCTGATTTTATTCTGATGTTTAATGTGTCTTTGTTATGAACATTATGAGTTCTACAACTCAATCCATAATCCCAGTTACAACAACTGGATTTTTAGGTGGGGTTAAGTGTGGATTTTACATACCTTACAACGTAATTTATCTAAAATTATCTTTGAACTTGAATCTGTCATGACCTGGATAATAGTGATAGTAAAATGATAGTGAAATAATAATAGAATTCCTGTGTTAGGAGATTATGAGGTAATTGAAGTTTATATGTAAATACTGTAGTGTGTGTGTGTGTGTGTGTGTGTGTGTGTGTGTGTGTGTGTGTGTGTGTGTGTGTGTGTGTGTGTGTGTGTGTGTGTGTGTGTGTGGCTATGGGTGATGGATGTGGCAGCTTAGTTGTATTACCAATCAGAAGGTTGCGAGTTTGTGTCCACCAAGCTGCCCCTGTTGGGCCACTGAGCAAGGCCCTTAACCCTCAATTGCTCAGTTGTATAAAACAAGATTAAAAAAGAGTAAGATTTTCTGGATAATGGTGTATGCTGTAAATGGTATTGTTTTGGGGTAAGAAACATTGATTCACATAAGCAATAAACCTATTTCTCATTTTGGACTTAAATACCATAATTAGAAAAAATCACCTACTGAGAGGCAGTCTGGCATTGTTAAACAGGTCAGTGTTTATAAGGTGATTGTGTTTTGACTGTAATTTTAGGATCATAATCATGAATCTGTTTAAAACTCACAAGTTTTGAGTCACTTGTCTTCTCTCACCTTTAATCTCTCTGTTCTGCAGGTTTAGTTGTTCTGGGTGTGGCCGTTCGTGGCCCTCTAAGCGAGTGCTGGTGGTGTTTCATTTCTCGCGTGACGCGGCCAGAGGGCACGGCTCAGTTAAGGCACGCCGCTGTAAGCAGGAGTGTCGCCGCTGCAGTCATCCCAGGAAGGAGATGCCAACATTCAGTCAAGAAAACATTGATGTGATGGTAGAGAAACTAATAGAGAAAATTCAAATTCGGTGCTATGGACAGAACGCTGGAGAATTAAACCGAGTTTTAACCTTTAATGGTAATGTGAATGGGCCACATGAAAGTGGACACTGTGAGGCCTGTCAGCTGGGAATCTGCCAACAGGGCACATGAACCACACAGATGCCCCAGCTGGGTGTCAGTGATACTGTACTGTACCAATGATAGGGTAATGCACTGGAACCTCCAAACACACCCAAATTACCCTCCAACCCCCTCAGATGCACACATGCTTGTTTTATTTCAAGACAACATTATGTTAATTTAATCAAGGATATGCTTAATGAATACTAATGTAACACAAATGTACAAATATTTATTGTTGTTGGATAGAATAAAGAAATAAAGAAAGTGTTTGCTTACTTGAATAGTACATTTATACTTTATATTTACTTATAAAATGATTGCCATTTTCTGAGCAGACTTTTAAAGACACATCCATCTATCCCTCTGAACACAACACACGCCTCTTTGTCAGAAAACTGGGGTGTCTTAACAGGTAAAATACAGACCCACATGCAGGGTTAACGTAAAAGGGGGTTAATTTAGGGAAAGAAACGCTAGTGAACTGGAAACACAAAACACGGGAACACAGAGACAGGAAAACAGAAACAGAAACACAAGGACAGACAAGACAACTGGTATAAATAAAGGTGACAAAGACACATGACACAGATAAACAAAACCTGCCAGAATGTCCCCCTGGCAGGAAATAGTCACAGCCATACATGACACCTCTCTGTCCCACTCAAACACACACCTCTCTGTCCCACTCAAACACACACCTCTCTGTCCCATTCAAACACACACCTCTCTGTCCCACTCAAACACACACCTCTCTGTCCCACTCAAACACACACCTCTCTGTCCCATTCAAACACACACCTCTCTGTCCCATTCAAACACACACCTCTCTGTCCCATTCAAACACACACCTCTCTGTCCCACTCAAACACACACCTCTCTGTCCCACTCAAACACACACCTCTCTGTCCCACTCAAACACACACCTCTCTGTCCCACTCAAACACACACCTCTCTGTCCCACTCAAACACACACCTCTCTGTCCCATTCAAACACACACCTCTCTGTCCCATTCAAACACACACCTCTCTGTCCCACTCAAACACACACCTCTCTGTCCCACTCAAACACACACCTCTCTGTCCCACTCAAACACACACCTTTCTGTCTTACTCAAACACACACCTCTCTGTCCCATTCAAACACACACCTCTCTGTCCCATTCAAACACACACCTCTCTGTCCCACTCAAACACACACCTCTCTGTCTTCCTCAAACACACACCTCTCTGTCCCACTCAAACACACACCTCTCTGTCCCACTCAAACACACACCTCTCTGTCCCACTCAAACACACACCTCTCTGTCCCACTCAAACACACACCTCTCTGTCCCACTCAAACACACACCTCTCTGTCCCACTCAAACACACACCTCTCTGTCCCACTCAAACACACACCTCTCTGTCCCATTCAAACACACACCTCTGTGTCCCACTCAAACACACACCTCTCTGTCCCACTCAAACACACACCTCTCTGTCCCATTCAAACACACACCTCTCTGTCCCACTCAAACACACACCTCTCTGTCCCACTCAAACACACACCTTTCTGTCTTACTCAAACACACACCTCTCTGTCCCACTCAAACACACACCTCTCTGTCTTACTCAAACACACACCTCTCTGTCCCACTCAAACACACACCTCTCTGTCCCACTCAAGCACACACCTCTCTGTCCCACTCAAGCACACACCTCTCTGTCCCATTCAAACACACACCTCTCTGTCCCACTCAAACACACACCTCTCTGTCTTCCTCAAACACACACCTCTCTGTCCCACTCAAGCACACACCTCTCTGTCCCATTCAAACACACACCTCTCTGTCCCACTCAAACACACACCTCTCTGTCTTCCTCAAACACACACCTCTCTGTCCCACTCAAACACACACCTCTCTGTCCCACTCAAACACACACCTCTCTGTCCCACTCAAACACACACCTCTCTGTCCCATTCAAACACACACCTCTCTGTCCCATTCAAACACACACCTCTCTGTCCCACTCAAACACACACCTCTCTGTCTTCCTCAAACACACACCTCTCTGTCCCACTCAAACACACACCTCTCTGTCTTACTCAAACACACACCTCTCTGTCCCACTCAAGCACACACCTTTCTGTCCCACTCAAACACACACCTTTCTGTCTTACTCAAACACACACCTCTCTGTCCCATTCAAACACACACCTCTCTGTCTTACTCAAACACACACCTCTCTGTCCCACTCAAACACACACCTCTCTGTCCCACTCAAGCACACACCTCTCTGTCCCACTCAAGCACACACCTCTCTGTCCCATTCAAACACACACCTCTCTGTCCCACTCAAACACACACCTCTCTGTCTTACTCAAACACACACCTCTCTGTCCCACTCAAGCACACACCTCTCTGTCCCATTCAAACACACACCTCTCTGTCCCACTCAAACACACACCTCTCTGTCTTCCTCAAACACACACCTCTCTGTCCCACTCAAACACACACCTCTCTGTCCCACTCAAACACACACCTCTCTGTCCCATTCAAACACACACCTCTCTGTCCCATTCAAACACACACCTCTCTGTCTTACTCAAACACACACCTCTCTGTCCCACTCAAGCACACACCTCTCTGTCCCACTCAAACACACACTTCTCTGTCCCACTCAAACACACACCTCTCTGTCCCACTCAAACACACACCTCTCTGTCCCACTCAAACACACACCTCTCTGTCCCACTCAAACACACACCTCTCTGTGCCACTCAAACACACACCTCTCTGTCCCATTCAAACACACACCTCTCTGTCCCACTCAAACACACACCTCTCTGTCCCACTCAAACACACACCTCTCTGTCCCATTCAAACACACACCTCTCTGTCCCATTCAAACACACACCTCTCTGTCCCACTCAAACACACACCTCTCTGTCTTACTCAAACACACACCTCTCTGTCCCACTCAAACACACACCTCTCTGTCTTACTCAAACACACACCTCTCTGTCCCACTCAAACACACACCTCTCTGTCCCACTCAAACACACACCTCTCTGTCCCACTCAAACACACACCTCTCTGTCCCACTCAAACACACACCTCTCTGTCTTACTCAAACACACACCTCTCTTTTCTCAAAGAGAAATTGAGAGTATGGAGAATTTTATAAGAATTGATTTGCGTTAGGCCTAAAATGATTATGCAGTGTCGTCATGCTGTGATGCTGCTGTACATCTGTCCAGAGCAATATTGAGTACATGATTTTGGCAATGACATAAAAGAAAAGGTGTCCTTATTTTAATTTGTGATAAACAATAATTTAGAAGTGTGTGTAATAAAAGAGTGTATTAACTCCTGATTGTTATAGTTACTGTGACTGTCAAAGACACTCAAAGACACTATGACAATCTATGACAATACCTGTGAAATGTAAGAATAAATACTTTTGATATTTTTTTCCATAAGTTCAGGGCAATAATAATAATAATCATAAGAAGGAGAGTTTAAGTACAGCTAATTAAAGGTGTGAGATAGAAAAACGAAGCGACTCTCGCTTGAGTAGTACATTGATACTGTCGGCATAAACACACACGCCGAGTGATCATCGCAGGTGTTCAATAACATGCATATAAATGCAGGAACACACACTCAGTGGGATTTAACCTTTGGCTGTGCATCATGGGAAAAGTCAGGCTTCTGCTCTTGCTGATGCTTATCCTTATCACAGGTAATAAGGCTTTTTTTCTGATAAAACAAAAACATTTGTATTATTCTCATTTATTAAAAATATATTTTTCAACTATTGCGTTGTGAGTTGCTGAGGGAAATGTCTAGTAAAAATTATTATATTTTTTTATTATTATAATTATTATATATATATAAATTTTCTTTTTTTTATTTTGTGTGTGTGTGTGTGTGTGTGTGTGTGTGTGTGTGTGTGTGTGTGTGTGTGTGTGTGTGTGTGTGTGGAGAAATTTCACGTTTGAAAGTCACATTTCAGGATGAGATTTGCTCAGCTTTGATTCAGAAGTGTAGATCCTGCAGTTTAAATCAAATTAATGTGTAGCTCATTCCAAACATTTGCCTCATCTGTCTCAGTAACTTATTTGAACACAGTGTATTTAACTAAAATCAGAATAAACCACTCAGTATAAAAATAATTATTAATAAAGAATGAATCCTTTCTTATGAGTAATTTCTCTAAGTGATTTCTCTAAATGATGTCCTCTGTGTGTGTGTGTGTGTGTGTGTGTGTGTGTGTGTGTGTGTGTGTGTGTGTGTGTGTGTGTGTGTGTGTGTGTGTGTGTGTGTGTGTGTGTGTGTGTATTCCACAGCCTCAGCATGTGTATGTGAGTTAATGTGTAGGCCGGGTCACAGTGGACCAACTCATGAGTCTCTACAGGAAGTATTCGAGAGGAAGCCGTTCAGACCTGCTGTAAATCTGAGTAATCCCACCATTACCAATATCTCCTTCACACTCTATGCTGTGCTCGGAGTGGTACGTTTGTGTATGTCTGTGTGTGTGTGTGTGTGTGTGTGTGTGTGTGTGTGTGTGTGTGTGTGTGTGTGTGTGTGTGTGGTGACCCTGTTTCAACCTCTCTCTCTCTTTCTCTCTGTCTCAGAACGAGAAAACTCAGATCCTCACCACATTCCTCTGGCTGCGGTTGGTAAGGGCATGGCTGTGTTCCAAACCACGTGCATTTATATTATTTATCATTCCCATAAAACTAGCTAAATGTTGCTAAAATCTTCCACGATCCTATCTGCACTGAACCAGTGGAAACATCGTTCACCTGTAAAAATTGTTTTGCAGATAGTTCAGCTAGGATTAAGGGCTACTGTGTTTACCACACAGGAACGAATTAAGTGTATTAATGCTTTTTCTTTATTTATTTTATTTTATTGTATTCACTTTTGTTTTAATTTATCTATTCTTGATGCATACTAAAAACTTCTTAGTGGTCTTTTTATCTTGAACTCAACAGTGATCTTTTATGTGAGACCTGAAAGAACACTCATGCTTTCATTTTTCATAATCCTGGCAGTAAGCAAGCATACGGCTTATTTATAACAAGCTTACACTCTGTTAATTAAACTCTCAGTGCTCAAGGGAGTAATGACTAAAGAGTTGTTTAGGACACAGCCAGAGAGCACTTATGCGATTGTTGTTCTCTGTGTGTTTCCTACAGTACTGGTTCCATGAATTCCTGATCTGGGAACCTGAGGAGTGTGATGGGATCAGTAAGATCTCACTTCCAGTAAGCAACCTCTGGTCACCTGATGTCATCGTCTATGAGTTGTTAGTATTTGTTTTTCTTTCCACGTTTAATCAGCTCGTCTGTCTCACTCTCTGTCTCACTCTCAGAGTTAATGATGCGTCTTGCTCTCAGTGTTAATGATGCATCTTACTCTCTCACGCTCTTTATCTTTCTCGCAGTGTTAATGACCTCTCTCTCTCTCTCTCTCTCTCTCTCTCTCTCTCTCTCTCTCTCTCTCTCTCTCTCTCTCTCTCTCTCTGTCTTTCTTTCAGTGTGGATGATGATGTGTCTCAGGCTTGTCCATATGTTTATGTTAACCACACGGGTCACATTCGTTATGACCGTATGCTGAGACTCGTCACAGCGTGTAACCTGCAGATCTTCAGTTTCCCATTTGACGTTCAGAATTGCACCTTTACCTTTGGCTCCTACATGCACACAAGTAACTCACTTCATCTACACTTCATCTACCCTTCATATACACTTCATATATACTTCATCACACTTAATGTGCACTTTATCCACACTTTATCAACATCATTAGCCTTAAAGCACATCAAGAACTGTTCCGGTACCATATGTAAAGATGTAAAATGTTCGAGTGTACGTGTTGTTTTTGTGTTGTTAAAGGTGTTCATGTTGTTCACCATGTTTGATGAGTTTATGGTGTTCATTGGGTTTGTATCAATCCTCTGCACTTATCAAGGTGATATTCAGTTCATGTTATCATTGCTCCTGTATACGGTGCCCATCTGATCTCCTCAAAAATGTGAACATTCCCCTGTGGGTGTGTCTGTGTGTGTGTGTGTTTTGCAGTTCGAGATGTGAGAGTGAAATCTGCTCTCCCATTTGAGCAGATGTCGAAGAACTCACAGCGTTATCTGGAGGCCAGTGGAGAGTGGGATCTGGTGGCGATTTTGGGAGAAGAAGGAATTCTCAAGTTCGGTATTGACGAGTGGGACATCATCACCTTCTGGGTGAGAGACATAAACACACATTTAATAGTATCCCAGTTAATAGGGTGTGGCCTTACCATGTACTTGTCTGTCCCAGTGAGTTTTAAACTGTATCATACTTCATTATTATCTACTTAGATCAACCACCATCTTCACATTTCATTACTCATCTCAGTTTGAGAAAATGAAGCAGCTTAATAGACATAAACATTGAATCTGTTTCAGTGTTCAACTAATGAACTGTTTAATAATGAGGTTCAGAGAAGTAAAGGGAGACTTGACTGTAATTCACACACTACTTCTCACACACATTCGTCATTTCCTAATGTGTGTGTGTGTGTGTGTCTGTGTGTGTGTGTGTGTGTGTGTAGGTGGTGATAAAGCGTCGGCCAATCCTGTACGTGGTGAATTTGCTCATCCCGAGCTCCTTCCTCATGATCATTGATATCCTGTCCTTCTATTTGCCGCCTCACAGTGTTGATCGTGCCTCATTTAAGATGACGCTGATCCTCGGTTACACTGTTTTCCTGCTCATCATGAATGACCTGCTGCCAAGCACAGCCAATGGCACACCAATCATCGGTGAACTGATGCTAGCGTTAAATATTGTTGAATATTTCTATTGTCGCCTTGATTCCCAATGAAGCTAGAGAGAGGCACAGGCTCCGTGTGACCCGAGAAGTTCGGATAAGCGGTAGAAAATGAATGAATGAATGAATGAATGAATGAATGAATGAATTTATATTGTCAAATTGTTAATAGGTTACTGATCTCAGCAAGTGAGACCTCAGAACCATACAACAGTTAGTGTTTGGAAGCGAAGTGATTTTCTAAATAATGAATCCATAAAGAACAACTCAATTAATGAAGGGTTTTCTGCTTTAGACTTAAACCTCCTGGTGGTCCAGTGGCAGGTTCCCATACTCTCGGTGTGGCCCAGGTTTCGATTTATGGGCAGAAAGCTAATACAGCCACTGAAGGTTTAACTCTCAGTGCCAGTCCCAAACCTGGATAAAATGGGGGGTTGTGTCAGGAAGGGGATCTGATGTAAAACTTGTGCCAAATCAAATATGTGGAACACATGATCCACTTAAAGTTCTGCTTTAGCCTTAAAGTTATATACATTTTTTCCACATCCCTGTCCAAACAAACAACATTTTTTTCCACATCATGTCCAAACAAAAATAACAAAAAAAAATTTTGTTTCATAAAAAAGCCAAACTCCAACATCTGTAAATCTCCAATGGCTCCATCTATATAAGAGAACAATCCATCAGGCATTGGAGAACACACACAGTGTAGGGATGGAGTATGACTTGGAATGTGAATTGAAGTGTTGATGTTTTTGGCTTTAGTAAACATTTCAGCTTCAGAAGACCTTAATCATGCTTTTTCAGAAATCTGTGCCATTTATAGCCTTTAAATCTTGCAGACCCGTTAACCCAGACACAGCAGGTGGACTTTTAGCTCTAAACTAACCTCTTAGCTTCTCCAACCATAGGAAAAGCTCTATCCACTGGCCACAACATACAACAACGAAAAAAATATATATACTTAAAACTTTATGAGATTCACTTAAAGAATCTCTGAGCTGAGCAGGCTGAGGTTGTGTGTTAGTGTTCCTCTGGGTTTGGTGAATTATTAAAATAATTTTAAGGTAAATAAAGAAGATGTATATTTATACAGTTTAAAGCCATTAGAGCTGCTGTCATCATGTATATTTGTGAAATTCACATATGATAAAAAATCTTTCAGTGACTTTCAGTGATCATTTCTTTACAGCAGCCTCTTTAATGATTCCTGTGATTATTCTTCTTGGTCATGTGATGTTGCGAGACAAGTTTTTCTGTAAACTTACACAGAATTCATTGCTGCACACAATGACAGTTTCCTCTTGATACCTCTTCCTCTTTTTTCCTCTCTTCATTCTACATGAAGGATGAAGCTCTTTAATTAAACAGAAACAATAAATTACATTCAATTATGTTTTTTTTCTACATATTTTAATGAAACAGCCTCATTCTGAATTACTGGCCCTGTTGATTTATTTAAAAACCCAAACTGAGTTAAGCTGATTTGTTTCATCAACACAATTCATTTTATTTGATTTTGTTGTTGTAGTTATTATTATTATGTAATTGATTGCTTTTATCCTCTGTCCATTCAGGTATTTACTTCTCTGTCTGTTTGGCTATGATGGTCATAAGTCTGCTGGAGACCGTCATCATCACCAACGTTCTCCATCACAACTCCATGAAATACCATCCGGTTCCACAGTGGGTCAGATTAGTCGTGCTGAAATACATCGCTCGCTTCATCTGTTACAGTGATCCAGACATCACACACACACAGAGGAAAATACTGGACCAAGGAGACATCTGGAGCACACAACGCACGCAGATCGACATACCACAACTCTCACATGCTAATGGTGAGTCTCACAATATCAAAACACACTCACCAATGCTACATGACACACACCTGCAGTCACACCTAAAGAATACATGCGAAGCTAAGAAAAAACACACTTATCTTTCACTGCACACATTGTTATTATTATTATTATTATTATTATTATTATTATTATTATTATTATTATTATTATTATTATTATTATCATCTTAGTTCAAAATTTGCCTTAGCTAGATAAAATTGTGTGTGTGTGTCGGCAGCAGGTATGTCCTCCCAGTCTGTCCCCGAGCTGGTGGAGATCAGCGAGTGTGTGCGTGCGATTCGTGCTCACCTCACCATGTTGCAACGAGAAGAAGCTCTGCAGGATGAGTGGTGTCACGTCGGCTACGTCCTCGACTTCCTGCTATTCCGTGTCTACCTAATGCTCATCACCTGCTATGCCTTTGTCATCATCTTCATGTGGTGCATCTGGATGTACCAGTGACACACACTTACCGTCCTTATCTGTAATCTCACTTTTTAACAAGTTCTAAATTAGCTGAATGTCTCATTTACGTATCTTCTCACAAATTTAACATTTTAATATTTAAGGTCTTTTATGTTGAATAGCTGTACTACTCTGACACCTCCCACACACACACACACACTACACTTACCACACCCCTACTACCCTGATCATATACCTAGTACCTCAACCACACACCAACTCCCTGATTGCACCCCTACTACCCTGAACACACCTCTATTGCTCCGTCCACTCCCCAGTAACCTTTAAGTAACCTTAAGTGGGGGTAAATATATATATCTGTATATATATATTGTTGTTGTTGTATGTTTCTTCATGTTGGTGTAAAATCATACTATACAAACTCTGTTATGCAGCTGCAGGTTACACTGTCATGATGTCTTTATAGATTTGATTTTAAATAAAATACACAGCATATAGAAAACATGACTTTGTGATTTGGCCTTTACTGTTACCTTGTTTAGTTCTGTTTCTGTTTCTTATGTTTAAATAAAGCTCCTGAAAAGCACATGCATATTCATGAGCTTAGAATAAGAGACTTGCTCTTTACGATGTTATCCAGCTGATTTCATTGGAGAGCATCGGTTAGCTTGGGAACAGAGTTGGAGTAGACAACAATCTGATCTCCCATTCGGTCCCGGTTCGCAACTATGAACAATCAACTTTTCTTTTCCTCACATGTTGCTAATGTGATATGCTCATGTCAGTTTTTATTCATCCTTGTTTTGAGACTGGACTACATGAACTCACTGCTGGCAGGTCTACATATGAACGCAATTCATTCTATGATCCAAAATGATCCAAAATGCAGCTGCATGACGTAAGTTCTCACATCCTACCCCACTGCTGCGCTTACCTCACTGGTTCCCAGTACCTGCACGCATCAGATTCAAAACACTGATGCTGACCTACAAAGCCAAACATGGACCAGCTCTCTCTTACCCCAAAGCTCTTATCACTCCTCACACTGCACCTCCCTCCAATCTACCAGCACTGCTCTACTGGTCCCATCATCTCTCAGGGTAAGAGGTAGGTATACAGCAACTCTTTTCTGTTCTGGCACCGAGGTGGTGGAATGAACTTCTCCTGGATGTCCGAAGAGCTGAGTCACTGATTATCTTCAAATGACAAGTGAAGCCCTACTAACTTCCTGGAACACTTAAACTCTTATTTTTTCCATTTATTTATATATTATTTAAAAAAAATTTAAATAAAAAAAATAGGTCAATAGTATCCTAAATCTATAAAGTGTGTTAATATATTCTTTCATAGAAACTTCCAAACACTTTTGTAAATCGCTCTGGATAAGGGCCATAATGCCATAAATATAGATATGTTTTCTTAATACTCCATCTGATTTTATTGCTATACTGTAAATCTTTTTTTTTATTTAACAAACATGCTGTAAGCTATAGATTTACAGTGACCAATGATGTAAAACACTGTTATGCTAATAAATTACAAAAAAAATGTTAAATATCTAAAACACTCATACAAGTATGTCAGTGAAATAACATTTACATAAATCTAAAATTTTTAGTGTTTAGAAAAAAAATTCAAATACTCTTATAGCTCATCCACAGGACAAAAACTTACATCTTAGAGATTTAGAAACAGACACAATGAAACAATTTGATTGTCTTTAATAATAAATTTATATATGACATTTCATTTTCATATACAGTTTCTCAGTAGTGCATTTGAATCTTAAGTTTTTTAAGATAAAAGTAAATTAGGTTAAAGTGAACAGAATCAGAAGTGATATGGGG
>NC_062519.1:33358179-33463179 GCF_022655615.1 Tachysurus fulvidraco
TAAGTTAAAAATAAAATGAGAATTGTTCGGTCCATCGTACCCGCACTGCCTCCAGGTTCTTCACCTTCTTGTACAAGCCACTGTTTATGTCATCGAGATTGAACAAAGGATCCTGGGCAATTTTTCCCAGCAGATCTCGGGCAAAGTTACTGACATAGTATTTACTGAAATCCCATTTCCACAGGACACGCCCTGGCACCACAGCAACTGCATTCTCATGGCAACACTGACAGAAATACCGGCCAAGGTACTCACAGTAACGCAGCCTCTTTATGTAATCTACAAAACACACAAACATGTCATGTTATTACAATGTGTGTCCATATGGGTTACAATTAGGGATGTAGCGATCCTATATTTTGGATCGGATCCGAGCATTTTGAGTGGATCGGGTATCGGTGGTGCGTGACCCATCCAAATCCGATACCCGTGGTGGTTGATTAATGAACAGCAAACATCATAGACTATTTCTTGAACGTATAAGAAAAATACACTTATATATTAAATTGCATTAATGAAAATAAATATAATAAATTTTATATGAAATATGTTGCACAACAGCCTGCGACAGACAGGCAAGTTTAGAAGGCACCCTTTCCATTTACCTCAGCGTGTTAAACATGTTGCTCATTTTGAAGTATTTTACGCTTGATTCAGCAGAGTAGCACTGCAAATTGTAATGTCTGCAAAGCCAAAGTTTCAAGAGGTGGATGTAGTATTTCGAATTACAACACGACAAATTTAAATCAAATTTCATCTTCAGAAGCATCATGCAAAAGAACACATGGAGTCCATGCAAGTTAAGCGGAAAAAGGATGATCCGTCAAAGCAGATGACTCTGACGGATGCCCCGTCCCCGCCCGCCCCGGACCTGCCCTCCCGAGAGGGGGAGAACCGGGTGCAGGACAAAGGGGGACGGGGGAGAGGGCGTGGAGGTGTGTCGCCCGTGGCCCCGGAAGGTAAGCGGCAAAGTCGGGGCGAATGCTGAAACAGGTTTATGTCATTGGTGGCATCTATATACTTAGACATGGTTGTTGCAATGTTGCATTGCACTTTTTTTTTGATGAGTGCAAGGTTTACCGTTTAACACATTTTGCATTGTGTTTCAAGAGTTCTAATTTAAGATTCACTTTAAAATATTGCCTTTTCTTCAGAATAATTGCAGTATATATGGTTTAAATTGTTATACCACTAACTGTTAAAAGTACTGTTTGCTACTGCATTAATCATTTTTTAAGGTTTCTTGTGTTTTCATTTTTCATCCAGTAATGGGCATTTTTGTATTTCTTTGCCAGAAACAAATAAATCTTAACTAAACGAGTTGTATACATTCTTTAGTTTTAAAGGTAGAAAAGAACACAGATATCGGATCGGAATCGGCCGATACTGGCAAACTCTGGTATCGGAATCGGATCGGAAGAGAAAAAGTGGTATCGGTGCATCCCTAGTTACAATAGTAATATAATATGTATTATGAAGTCCAGTAAAGTGTCACCTGGGTCAATTCGAGTTCCACATCCTGCACACCTGTAATTCTGCTTCACCACCAACACTTTCCTCCTAAACAAACAAATACACAACAAAATAAGAGAACACACAATAGGACTGCACATGAACTTTTAAAATCATGATACAAATTTCTGTCTCAGTGCAATAAAACTAAAAAAAAAATGTAAATTAACACCTACAGAGTGCTTACTGTGGCCTACACAGCACTCAGACAGCTCTTCAAAGCTTTCCGTGTACACAAAAGTGTTAAGCAAAAACTACAAAATATTCAGCATGTGTTCCAGATGGTTAAGCATGGACTACAGAGTTCTCAGCATGTTCTATATGGTGTTCAGTGCACACTGCAGTTTACAGTGTCTTACTTTGGGGCATTATGTATGTTGAAAATGATTTGAGGTCGCGGAGGTGCCCACTCCAGATTCCCCCTCACACGGATTCGCAGTTTATACACGTCAGCGTGTTCGCCGTCATCGGGAGAGATCGGCACAGAGTCAGGCATTGGCAGCAACTACAAACACATGCAAATACACAAACATACTTTTTATTAGCATTTGCATTAGAAGTCTACCTTAATGTACTCTGTGTGGTGTTTCCCGATGTGATGATGCCTGCACAAGGTACTAGGGTAATGGGAGCCATGTATAAGGTCATACCACATAAATGTATGTGTGTATATATGTGGGTTTGTTTACCTTCTGAGGAGCATCATGTTCAGGGACAAGCCACTCAAGTTCAGAGGCAGCAGGAAGCTGCAGACCTTCAAACTGACGCAGCAGCCCCATTGCAACGGATTCAGCACTATTTGACTGCAACAACCAATGAGACCTGAACAAACATTATAAAAAGAATTTTAACAGCATTATGATGTTTACGTGTAAACTCTACAGCAAGGTGCTAATCTGAGTGAGTTTTTTTGACCATTTTCTAATCTTAGGCATTGATGTGCATGACCCATGCATTAAACATGGATCACAACTTAAGGCACATCAACAACACAAAGCTGAAAGAAAGAAAGAAAAAAGAGAGAGTATGGATTAGTCTGGGACCAGAATGGAATTAGATTGGGATCAATAGAGGGAGCAGTGGGGAACAGAAGAGACATTTGGGATTAGTATGAGATTAGTTTTGGCAACAGTATTAAATTCCTTTCAGATAAGTAAAGAGACCAGTAAAAGATCAGCTTAAGATCAGTTTAAGATCAGCATGGAGTTATTTAAAAATCATTTAAATGAGCAATGTGTGTGTGTGTGTGTGTATACGCGCGTGTGTGTGTACGTATACGCTTGTGTGTATACTTACAGAGTCTCAGAGGTAATAAAGGATCTGCTGCTCAGCGTTACACTCTGTTTAACGTCTTCATCTACAACAAATATTATTATTATAATGGCAAAAAAGATAACAGCAATGACAATAATATCATAACATCAGCAGATTTGAAAATAGCATCACTGCTTTCAGCAACACGCATCACTCATCACCACTACACTCTAAAGCAGGGGTGTCAAACTCAAATTCACAGTGTGCCAAAATATAAAACTGAGATAGTCACGGGCCAAACTGAATATTTATTGAAAAATTAACTGCAACTGATATTTAATGTTCAACCATTTTCATATGGAAACAAACTTTTAGTTTTAAATATTTTGGTTTGCAGTAACAGTAAAAAAAAAATTTAAAAAAAAGGGTCAGTAGGTAGGTCTATATTTTTTTTTTCCAAGTTTCAATGTTAAAAAAAAAAAAAAGTACAATTTTGGTGATGGTGATTACGACTTTAAACAAATTAGCATATCGTGATGTCACTGACTGGGTCGTCAACCCCTGCCTTCAGGCGCATCATTGCAACCTTATTTTGATGCTGGACACAGTTTTTCCAGAACTTCGTGACAAGTTAAAGCGGTGTCGGGCTGTTTTAATGAATTTTTTTAATGTATTATGGTGCCCGAACCCGTTAATATTTTTTATTGATTTTGTATTAGTTGTTTGAAGAGTAAAAAAAAAGGTAGGCCTTAACGCAAATTTATAACCAGCAAGTCGGCCGGACTTAAAGCAAAAAAAATATATATATAATAATATTTTAAAATATTAAAATATTAAAAATTTTTATGGATGGCCTCAGTGGTGTTCTTTTCGCAAACTTTGGCCATACACTTTTTGACAAACTCTCCCTCATTAAAGGGCCGGACAGATTTTCTGTCTCTGCTGCCACAATAAAGCTGTACAGCCTTTATAGCAGCTTCATTTTTTTGATTTTGCCTTCATGAACATAGTCTGCCGGGAAACCAGACTTTTTTCATCATCTCCTCTGCCTTCTGGAGCTTCCGCTTTACGTCCAGGTCCTTATACTTCTCATAATGTTTCGTTTCATAGTGTCTTCTTATGTTATATTCTTTCATTACAGACACGTTAGCTCCATTAGCACACAAGACAAACAGGTCTGTCCTTTATATTCGTAAACAGATAATCTGCCTCCCACATGTCTTGAAAGCTCCTATTGTCCATCTTTCGTTTGGCCATTTTTGTGGAGGGTGGAATTAACTTGCCCGATGTGACTGTAACATGATTGTTAACGACTGTCAACAGAATGAGGGGCGCTTGCTGTTCGTGACTACACGTCAATACAGTGGCAAGGCATTCTGGGATTTGTAGTATTAGCGGAGCATGCGGCTAGCCAGCTGTAATGCACATTTGATATGATCTCGCGGGCCAAATATAATTACCCGCGGGCCAGAGTTTGACACCCCTGCTCTAAAGCTTTAGAAGTTACACATCGACACAGACTCCTACCTTTTAGCAAAAGGTCCTCCACTTCATCAGCTGATCCAGAGTCAGTGTGAAGCAGAGAATCCCTCGAACTCTGCAATGATCCACCACTGTCTGTAGAGGGAAGAGCTGAGAACACAAACAAGCAGCTGAAATTTGCAATGGAGCAGTTTGTGGGTGAAGTGGGTTTAAGCTTTAAAATGAGTAATATTTGTTTGGCAGAATTACTTTAAGTCTTAAACTAGTGGCTTGTATGTGGGTGGAATTAGTGCAAGCTCTAAGGTGAGTTAGGCACAAATGGGCAGAGTCAGTTATAAAAGACAAAAAGGCAAAGTGATGTGGTAACAAGGTGGGTTAGACTCACTGTGGTGGGTGGAGCCGGGCTTCTGGAAGCGGCTGCGGCGGATCTGCTGTCTGCGCAGATGGATCCTCTGTTTGAGCTGCTGGATCTCAGAGTCACTGTCTCCATCCTCATCTGCCTCCTCTACCCTCATCTGGCATTTCATCAGCTCAATGGCAGCAATCAGAGATTCAGAGATGCTGAAGTGTGCATTCTCCTGCAGAAGGAAATGAGACACAGCCAAATAAGGCAACCAAATGAGACATGCAGCCAAGTAGGAAGCACAGCGGAAGGGAAAAAAGTGAGTGAGAAATGCAGCCAAGTGAGATACACAATTGTACAAAAACTGCCAAATGAAACACATAGCCAAGCAAAACCTTGAAAGAATACAGATGTGTTCACCTTCTCCAGATCTGCACAGCTGCCAAAGTCTTGCTCAGACAGGTAGCTGATCAAACTCTGACCCTCTGACGGCTTCCGGAACAACCCATCAGACCCACTATACTGATGGCCCCCTGCAGAGAAAAACACCACAGTCCCCAAATAGCACATGCCATTTCACTACACTGTCTAAATCCACAATTCTTTGAAAATTCATGTCTAGTAGAAATGTAGACATGTCACAGGAACAGTAAACTGTTGCAGTCCCATAGGTAATCAGAATCAGAACCAGAATAAGGTTTATTGGCCAAGTGTGTTGACAAACACAAGGAATTTGGTTCCAGCTGTTTGTGACTCTCAAAAGTACAGACATAAATAAGACTATATTTATGTCTGTAAATGAGCAGAGACAGACTGTGTGTCTCAGTGTGAGCACATGATAGTGTGTGTGAAAGACTATTGCAGTTCAAGAACAACTGTCTCCTCGTATCAGGTACAGAAAAGTACATTTTAATTTAATATACTGAACTACATGAGTGCCAGGGAATCTGAAAAGCTTATTAAATGTTATAGTCCACATTAGTGTAACTAAGTATCTAGATGCACTTCTCACAATTAGCAATCTAGCGAGTTTGTACAAATCGATTACCTGTCATTTCAGGCCTTTCGAAGTCCTTTTTCGAATAGTCAGTTTCTGTGAAATTCTAGATGTAAATATTGATCTTAAAATGTTCAAGCTCATCTTGACAAACAGCACAAAGCCATAACTTTTTTGTTAGCACATAGAATAGAATAGAATTTTTTGTGTTTAGCTAGGCCACAGTGATTGCAGGGATTTTCCTACATTGAAAATTTTTTGGCGGCCGCCAAAATGATTTTTTGTCCCACCAAATTGTCCCTTATCTGATCTGTAATTGGGTTTTGTGAGTGAAGCTGGCTACTGACGGAGTGACTGAGAGAACGAGCAAAAGCAGAATTCCCACACAACACGTGACTCCTTTGAGCCGATTCATTATAATGAATGGTTAAAGCAATCGTTCTGCCCGTCAGTGTCTGAATCGGTGTATAACAAATCATTACTTCTTAGAAGAACATGCAAATCTGAAATGAGAAAGTAAGTGTGCTTACCCCATTTAGCAAGAGTGTTTAGTAAAATTTAGCCTTAATAATCCACAGTATGTATAGGCCTATGACAATGTGTAGTAAATTACCTACAAAATCATTTAGTTTAAACTTTAAAGTTAGACTGGAGTGAGATGAAACTAGATCAAAGCACAAAGCAAGCTGTTGCTAGCTAGCTGCTAATTTTATATGGTAAACGGATCATGTGGGTACTAGGGTACTCTTTGCTGTGTGTGGCTGACCGACATCGAAGACCAATTTTGACCCAGGAAACCCTGGATTGCCATTGTTCACTATCAGCTCAAGTTCTAAAATGCTACCACTTAAACATAGACCTTTTTCAGCTTGTTTTTGAGTGTTAGTTGTGTGGTGTTTTGTGCATGTTTGTGTACACTGACCAGCCTCCATGTAGAGAGAACTGTGACTGCTGTCGCTGCTGTGAGGGGAGAAAGGCCCGAAACTACTCACAATCTGCCCATCCACAGCTGATTCTGAACACACACACACACACACACACACACACACACACACACACACACACACACACACACACACACACACACACACTTTACTAAAAGAAATTAAACAGCTGTGACAAGAGACATGAGAAATAAAAAAATAAATCAATAAAAATCACAGATCTCAATATTATACTTTTACTGATGCAAAAAATCTATAACTATTTATGTGACAATGTTCAAAGTGGGGTTAAAAACAAAAATAAGACATGTGTAAATACATCTTTAAAATAAAATAAATAATAAATATTAGAAGATATGGAGCTCTGATGAAATACTACTGAAAAAATACAAAAATAATAATGATAATAATAAATAAATAATAAGAGATATAATTAAAGAAAAAAGGTGGGAATGAGGAATGAAAATCACTCAGCAGAAGAAAGTAAAAACACACGTTTCTTTTAAACTGTGATGTGTGTGAATGACAGCATGCCACAGCCAATCAGAATGAAGACAAATGAAAAGAGGTAGAGAAACTTGCAGACACAGATCAAAAATGTAGGAATGTACAAATTGGAGGACAAATGCAGCACCAGTGCACTGCCAAACCTTCAGCAGGGTCCTCTATTATAATGGTGATTTTCCTCTGGTTCCCTCCTTCACACAAACGGGGAGAGAGAAAGAGAGAGAAAGAGATAAAAAGTGATAAAGATAGGTGTTATGCTGGATGTGACCAGCAGGGGAAGCAGTTAGTGCTGTTCAGCAGTGCAGTAATACAATTTCCTGCTGTTGGAACGCTGTTAAAGCAGTTGTACTTTATTTTAAAATATAACCAACTAAATTTAACATAGAACAAGAACTTGTCCAGGAACCTCTGTAGGTCAAAACCATGATCTCGAGCATTTCAAGAAATAAGATGTATTTTTCCCCAGACACTGCTGATCCAGACAGAAAGAAAAGTTTATAAGAGCCATCTCAAAGAAACGAGAAGAGGCTTGAAAAACTGACTCAAATCTATGCAGCAGCTCAGAGAGAGATGACTGAGAGGAACAGTTTAGTTACTTTCTGATAGAGTTCACTTCACTAGCTAGAGTGCATATGATAACATACGTTCTCTCATGCTTACCTTGTTTGTGTTTCTGCATGACACCTGTATCAGAGAGTGACCTTGCATGACCCCTGAAGCTTCGTTTCTTTCCCCTTTCCATATCAGAGAAGGAGCTGCGTCTTTGAGAAATGGGCGGAGCTTCGTGAGTATGGCCTGTGTTCTGAACAGTCTCTGTGCTTAGTGCTGAATTGCTGGAACCTCTGCGGCTCCGCCTCCCCAGATTCCCGATGGCGAGATACTCAGGCCCATCATCACCATCGCAGTCCCCGCCCTCTGAGGGGGCAGGGTTAACAGGTTGGGTGGAGCCAGTCTGAGAATTCTGGGTCATCACTTGGTCCACGATGCTTTGGTCAGTGCTCAAACATGTCCACGGTGCCCCTGTGGCACTTATAGTCACTGCTGCATCTATAATGCATACGTGTACACCAACACAACACACACACCTTAAGTGAGTACAGTGAATTTACATCAGAAATTTCAATACCAGCTTTCCACACACTATTTGTATCAGATTTACATGCTCACTGACAGTGTTGTCACACAGTTGTGGTGAGGTTTACCTGTACTGCTCTCGGTGTGTAAAGTATTTGTCTTGTCTCTGAATGAGCAGGATGGAGTGTGTGTGCGTATGGAAACTCCAGATAGGACACACTGCTGAGAGGAGAGCAAATCAACAGGAACACACTCCTTCAAGTGGAACAGCTGCGGAACACACAGTTAGACGCATGCTGTTAGGAGACACACGCAGACACACCCAGAGCCTGCTCCCTGCATAGTACACCAGCGTAGAGGTCATGTGTGTAATCAAGTGCGCTCCTGTCCACAGAATACCCATAATGTACTGACAGGGCTGTGTGTGTGTGTGTGTGTGTGTGTGTGTGTGTGTGTGTGTGTGTGTGTTTGTGTGTGTGTGTGTGTGTGGTTTAGGACATGTAGTCACACAGATTGACTGATGTAGATTAAGTGTGAGTAAAAGATGCAGTGCATCTCCTCAGTCTCAGGTTTTAGTTGCCAGGAAACCTTATTAAAGCAGATAACTTAATCTAACTGTTACCTTTCGCATAAGGAGCTCTCTCATCTCACATGAGCCTGATGAAATAATGCTCAGAGCCTGAACATGTAACCTGTTTGTGACCGTTGAGCTGTTGATTTGTAACCTACCGATGTAGTGACTACAATGGGCGATCTGAGAGAGATCTGAATGGTGAAATGATAAAAAAAACTCACGCGAGTAGTGTTGATAAGAGCAAGTAACCGTACGTCGTTCTGCTCAACCGCCTCCAAACACTGAAACATGGCTGCCACATGCAGATCGCTCAGAAGAAACGCCTCATCTACAGGGAGAAAAGAGTGGATGTACTTTGAATGTGGGTTTTACATGAATCCCTTTTCAAAAAATCATTTCAAGTGAAAACTGAATATAAAACTTCCTGTTAAGATTCCTATAAGATTATCAAAAACCAAATATAAAATTGTTAAACCTAGACATTTTATAGATATTTTCTGTCTAATTACCAGTTTTCTCGTTCTACTGGCAGGTCATTCTGCATCTTTCTAAAACTGATTCAAATATGCGATACTATCTGCCGATTAAGACAGATCATTCTATGTTTAGAAATAGTTTCTTCTTTAATTTTTTTAACAGGTATTACTAGATGAATTTGACTATATTTAAGCTCTTTTCACTCATCATTGATAAAGTACAGGCATGTGGGGGAAAAAAAAGTTACTTGTTTTTGTTCATTGAGCTGTAGACACTATAAAGTTCACACTTACTGCCTTACAGTTCTACTTATGTACAGCAATTAAAAACTGCTGCGTTTGTACCTGTATAGTATTTGCGGGTCGTGCTGTGTTGTGTGATCAGGGGTTTTAGTTGTATGGAGAGTGTGTGACTCTGCAGGCTGTGAAGGAGCCAACGCTCTGCTTTATCACTCTCACACTGAACACTGCTGCTGAACACTGGCTCCATTTGACTGAACTACACACAGAGACAAACAGAATACAGTTTAATTATAACTGGTGTTAAAGCTATAATGATTTGTGTTACTTGTGTGCTTCTGTGTGGGTGTGTGTGTTACCAGTTCTACATGAGGTGCAAGTTTGGGACTGATGGATCGCAGACACCACACAAAGCGCCAGTAATCCTTCTGCTTATAGTACACCTGCACAGAAATGGTCAGACAGACAGATGGGAAGATAGACAAAAAGGCAGGGGAATTAAGGTGACAACTTTCCTGTGCAAAATATGTTACATTCATACCTGTTCGTGTTTGAGGCCATGACTCAGGATGTTGCTCATGTCTTTGTGAAGTCGCTGCAGTCCTCCATAGCGAGACCACACGTTTGGATTATTTGTAGACAGAAGTCCTTCCACGGTCGTTTTCAGGTTGGACAGAAGCTTCCAGTGTTCACGCCTGTAATAAGAACACATACGCGGACCGGAAAATCACTTCTACTACATTAAAAAAATCACACACTAGGGTGTTATCATGGAACATACAGTGGTTTGAGGACAGTTATAAATTAAAATTAAATTAGAGTGCCCCTGCACTCTGACCCCAACCTCCTCAGATGGGGTATGTGAAGAAAGAATTCCACTGTGCTGTAATGTATATTTGGCGATAATAAAAGCTTCTATGCTCTGTTCTATTCTATTCTATTCATTCTCCTATGCCCTATTATAAAAGTGTATATTTTGGACACTTTACTGTTAAGGAGTGTGAGTCACCTATTTACCTATCAGAGAAGTTGATCTCACAAAAGGACAGGACTGAATGTCACGTGTCCATCAAACCGTGTGATTTAACAACTCCCAAAAGAACAAACTTTCTCTTTATTATTTTTTTATTTATTATTTATTTATATTATTTATTATCTTTATTATTATTATCTGTCTGTCTTTTAAAGGTCTGGAAGTTAAAACTCTTCATCAATTGTACTGCTGCAGAAACTTTGTGATACATGCTTAATGAAAGAAAATCTGTTAAAAGCACAAGGGGGGGTGAGAGAGAGAGAGAGAGAGAGAGAGAGAGAGAGAGAGAGAGAGAGAGCTCATGGGAAATCTCATGTGAAATCTCGAAATTCAATAACAAGAAACAATAACAAGTGCATGCAGAGTTGTGTATAATCCAGTAGTTCATTTAGAAGTGATGCACCTGTATAGCATCTGTCCAGTTTAAGGTCCATTTGAATGCCCGTTGCTCTTAATAATCAATAAACGCAGCTAAATATTAATTAAATCTGGTTACTGACAATATTAGATTACTGTGCTAACTGTTAGCATTAGCTTCCTGATTAGCCCACTGCCAGTCTAATTTATTGTCCACTCTACTCTTTGAGTTGATATAAATACGGATACTCAGTGTAATAAATAAACCAAATAATAAATAAATAGTAATTGGTTTAACTGAATGTGAAGACTGACACTGAGCTCAGAATGCTAACACTGGCTAACAGACTAGCAGGGACAGCTAGCCACATTAGCTACGTCAGCTAGCTTTATTTCACCTAGTATTTTTTTACTTATTAGCACCTGGATACAAACATTTTAGCATTATTAACCTGAATTGTGCTTAATAATACTCACTGGCCTTAAATTTCCATAGAAGTAAACAGAACACACCGGTGATGTGATTCAGTTATAGTATAGTTATATATATTATTTACCTTAACTCCACACTGTCCGCCTCTGAGCAAATTTCCATCTTCTGTTGTTTATTATCCGGTCATTATGAGACAGAAAATAAAAATACGAGTTTAATTCTATGCAAATGTCTGGACTCCGGTGCTAAATTTCTATGTACACACGCCTTAAGGCACTGCGCTTGCGCACTGTTTATACACTCGTATTGGGGTTATTTTGTCCACCCGTTTTCGGATGGGCCCTGACGATTGGGTTGTAGTATATTCTTCACTCACGCGCTGTTTGTGTGTCTAATGGACGGGTGAACACGTGATATTTCCATCATGGTGATTAAAACTGATGAATCAGCTGCTGGTGGAGAGGGTGTAGTGACTGAGATACTGCATTCTCAATGTCATGATGTTATCTTTCAGAACAAGTCTCTCCCTTTTTCTCTGTGTACTTCTGTATCATCCTTCTGTCCTCACATCACTACTTGGAGGGCAGGGCTATGGGAAAGGGGAGTGTGCGCCCCCTGCTGGCTAAATAATTCCTCCCTCTCCACAATAATATTTGTAAATCAGATCAATCTGGATAAGGACGTCTGGATTATTTCAAATGTAATTTCATTCACATTTTTAAATTTTTATAATTAATAAAATCCTGATTAAGTTATTTGAACAAAGTAAATTTACTTCATAATTGATATTTTATTGCCCAGTTAGAACTGCAGAGAGAACATTTTTAAAATAATAATAAAAAAAGGATTCTAGCCATTTATTTTTCATTTATAGATTTGACACAAGAATAAGGTACACACAGTGACATTACGTCGCTCACGCCGACGCTTTATCTCCACCTACACACACACACACACACACACACACACACACACACACACTCTCTCTCACACACACACACACACACACACACACACACACACACACACACACACACACACACACACACACACACACACACACACACACAGCTCCACCAACTAGGTCTTTAGATTACTTTGATGTATTAAGTGTAGGAATGGTTGTTGAAGGAATAAAAAAACAATGAAGCGATGATCATGTGTTTTATGTGGTTTTAAAAACTATCCTAAGCAGCTGCATCACTGTCTTTATTTCTCTGCACCATCTCGGATTGCAAGACCCTGCAGCGGATAGTGAGCACAGCTAAGATGATCATTGGAGTCTCTGTTCCCTTTATCATGGACATTTACCCCAAACGCTGCATCCGCAAAGCCAACAGCATTGTTGATGTCCCCACACACACAACCAGACTGCGTAACAGTTTCTTTCCACAAGCCATCAGATTTCTCAACAACTGAACTGTATTGAGTACAACACACACACACACACACACACACATACATACAACTGTGTGGACTGCACCTATCTGCACCAAAACACACTCTTCCAATATACACCCATGTCTACAGCACCACAATATCAAACTGTTAAAAATTCTGTTTTGCTCATTCAGTCAATTGCTGCTTTGCACAACTCATTGCAATACCTCATATAATTGCTGCTATTGTATTAAGTGTTCATTCCTGTATTTCTTCACAAGTATTGTAGAATATACAGGAACTACTCTAGTCAGTGCTGCATTTGTGTATTGTCTTGTAGTGTACAAATCAGAATATGCTGAATAGTGTTAAGTATCAGACCTGAAAAATGACCTTGAGCTCATTTACAGTCCACATGAACAAACAAATGCTAACCAACAACAACCAACAGCTGCTTATTCAGTTAAGGTTCACTCTTGTGATCATTATATTACTTAAATTAATATATCTGATATTCCTAAACCAATACTATAGCAGATTGTATGTTTTTTCTTCTTCTTTACAGCCTGAAAGCATTTAGTTTTAACCAGTAAAATTTCCAGCTTGGTTTGTGGAAAAGCAGACTGTGACTTCCTGAAACAAACCTCACACAACAGATTTGCTTTCATTTTAACATGGGTTTCAATTTCACAGATGAATTAAACATGCACCAAACACATCCTGCTTTATTTTTCATTCACAGCCGTACATGAAGTGAAATCTTCAACGATGCATTCAGACTTACATTGTCTACAGCCTTTTAATCTTATTAAAACTCTACACCATTCAAAATTTCACTAAAGTGTGCAAAGTGTTGAATGCAAAGTTAGGGTTTATAATGTAGACTGTAAAATGAGAGCTTAAAGTGTATAGTTAGATAAAGGTGTAGAACGTGTCAAACCTGGAGCGTAACACTTACAGTAATTACACTGATGTATAGCTAAATCTCTACATGTTCTCCCTCACATCTCACATCGCACGTTTACTAAGATGCATTGTGATTTCAGATGACCACATTTCGGCCATGCTGCAGGTGTGATGATCTGATGTGTCATAGCATGTTCAGACATATATTGTGGAGCATAAACACAACTGTTAAGTGTCTCTGTGGTGATGAAGCTGGTGTTATCAGTGTAACATTGTGTTCATGATAGTGATGTAAAGAAACCCAGTTTGCCATGACAGTGCTAGAACACTCCAGTAAAATCTTTCACACAGCTGTAGACAGACGCACACACAAACACACAGAGAGACACGCAGAAAGACACACATACACGCACGCACAGAGACATGCCCGAATGCACAGAGACACGCAGACACACGCACGAGCACGCAGACACACGCACGGGCAGATACGGACTGAAAGCAGTAATATGTTCCCCACTAAACAGTTTGGAGATTGGTTTGAAGTTTATTTAAAAACATTAAAAAAAACAGCTGTGTAATGTGCAGTGTACAAATTAGAGTGTGTGCACGTGAGAGTCTGTATGAACATGTGTAACTGAATTGAGGAAACAGTAAGAGGAAGAAGAGTTGCCATAATTATTATAAACCATAATTAAAAATATATATACTGTTCTGCATTGAAAACACACTTGTCCCATTACACACACTTAGTGTGTATCACTCTGATTTCGAATTGTCCAAGTTGACGCCACGTAACTCTGTCAAAGTGTGTGTGCTGCTGGAGTTCTGTTGATTTATCAACATCTGAAACACACAAGAGTATAATAAGAGTATTTTATATAAAATCCAACACACAAACCATTTGTTTCTATTTTTATCTCCACACACACAAACTTAGAGCATCATAAGACTTTATTACCGAATGCAGTGGAACAGCAGAGACTGGAATCTGAACCGTTCCGTTAGGAGATGTGAGGAACATCTGAGGAACTGAAAACATACACCCAGAAACTGAAATGCATATACACAAACTACTGGTCATATGAATCATATTATACACAAAGCAGAGTGTGTCTTTGTAAGAGTGTAATGACTCACGATTATCATGTGTGAGTGGGTGATCCGTTAATGTAGAGGCCGAGTTAGCATACACCACTGCGCTCGGGCAGATAACATGTCCCGCTATTGAGGAGGTCATCACTGCAGAGTGACTTCCTGCATGAGAGGAAATGGAAAAGACGTCTGTATCACACTGTTGTGTGTTCCCAAGCTAATTTGCGGTGTTATGCTAACAAATCACTGATTTGTGCAAACACAATCATGGACTCATGTCACTGCTTCATTAAAGTAATCAGGACAGAGAAATGGAGCAAATGGGTGGGGATGGAGGATGCACAGAGAGAAATAGTGTTATTACCAGCTGCGCTGTTAAAATTCTGCACTTCACTGCTCTCAGTCGATTGAGACACTGCTGTACCTGAGAGAGAGAGAGAACAAACACACTAGTGAGCAGCAAAGTTATAAAACAGTATCATCCATTATCAAACATATTAATCATTCCAACGCCATAAATTACTGGCAACAGACATAAGAATTCTCTTATGTAACATTTGGCAAACCCAAAACTCATGCAATGACGTACACTACACAGCTATTTTAAGAACACTTCTGCTCAATAAAAAAAAAAGTAGATTACACTAAACTCGGCATAACATTCAAAGAAAGTAATCATTTGTTTGAAAATTGTGTTAATGAAAGACTTTGGCTGTGACCAGCTGTATATATACACATCAAACACACACACACCAGGCAAGAGCGTGAATCCAGCGGGGAGCTGCACTACTCCAGTTGCAGAGGTAGACGTCTTCACCAACGTACCGTTGGACACTGACCAACAGGTGGCAGTAGGAAGCAGCGTTCCGCTGCTCTCTGACTGAGCAGAGGAAGTGGAGGGTGTCTCTACACTGCTGCTCATTACAGTTCCTGCAGACTTGTTAACTTCCTGAAAAATCAAAAACACAAGAACCTTGGTTATTTAAACTCAGTAAGCACGGCACACAATTTTTTAACACTTTACAATACAGAAAAATATACTAACCAACAGGAACACTGTCAATAACCATAGTTAATATGCTTCAAGTAACTGGAATATTTTTGTCATTTAGAGAATCTGATTTGAACAGAAATTAAAAGCTTGTGGACACCTGAACATAAAACTTGTGTGCTTTTTGGTCATTCCATGGCAGATTTAGTCATTTATTCGGCCCTGACTTTACTGTAAAAACCACCACTCTTGTGGGATCTGTTCATTCAGCCACAATGGCAATAGTTGTGGTGGCCTGGGGTTCAGTTCGTGTTTTAGATCATCCCAAAGGGGGGGCTGAGGTCTGGACTCTGTGCAGGACACTAGAATTCCTCCGATCCAAACTTGGCAAACCATAACTTAATGAGGTTTGTGCACAGGGACTGAAACAAGTTTGAACCCCTTAGTTCCAGTGAAGGGAAAGTGTAATGCTACAGCATGCAAACACATACTAGACTATTGTTAGTTTCCATCTTTTTGGCAAAAAATGATAGAAGACCCACATACAAGCATGTTGTTCATTTGTCCACAAAATTTTTATAGTGTATATTATTATTGACAGGGACCTTCTCCTCTATGCTGCCATCGCTCTCTGTGACCTGATATGTGAGGTCGGTCTCTTCAAAGCCCGTAGCACTCATCCTCTGATCAGCAGCTGAATCGGAGCGTGGAGAGTCAGGTGAATTTAAACAGGTTTGGATCAGTGCCTTGCCTGTCTCACTCGTGATCATTGGCTGCAGCTTCCGTGTTGCAAATGTATACACGTGACCTGTCTCACTGGCCACCAACAGCAGCACCTGAGTCCCAGTGAGGGTGGAAAGCTCATATGCCTACACACACACACACAGGTTTGGATAAATACCAAATGCATAAAAACACTGTGATCAATACTGACAGTTAGCATTGGTATGATTCAGAGAGCATAACAGGTGTGGTGAAGAGTTAGAGGTGCAAAAGGATTAAAAAGGCTTAGAAGACATTTGACATTTTATGCTCTGTTCGAACTGCACTATAAGTGACCGCTCAAAGGTCAGAATGACATCATAAGCCCCATCTACATTGGCTCATGGGTAATATCCTAATTTACAGGGGCTTCTCTGCATTGTTTTGTTTTTTTCAATCACGATCCACCTGTCTGACAGTTTTGTTTTTTTTCATACTCTTGAAAAAACAATTATAGATGTAATTACAAATTGTTCTTCACCACACTCTTAGACCCTTCTCCAGATATTAAACATGAAAAAAAAACATCAAATAAACCATTTTATTAAACAAATAAAAAATATTTTCATGCATTCACCTGATAATCATCTAGTTATTTTCAAAGTCACTTTGTAGTGTGCATAACAACGTGAGAAAAACGTGAAAATATTTACCTCCTCAAAATAGTTAAAAGTATACAAATTTAACTAAAATATCTACAGATTTAACTAAAATGTCTACATGCTGCTTTTACAGGCAAACACTTATATATGCAGCATAACTCAAACCAACATTAGACGACCCAGAGTAGGAATTTCGAGTCGATGTGTCTTTTTGACTCACATTTTGACTCACAATTTGACTCACACGGTCCAAATCACGTCACTTCCGTAAACACCCTCTGGCTCAGAGGAAGTAGAAGTAGTTTTGTAATAAGAATGATTTACTCTGTGTGACTATTCTTTTGTCCGTGTTTATCATCCGGAGTCGAGAGAAATACAATTCAGCCAGTGTGTTTTAACATCTCCACACTACCGAGTGAGAGAGGAGACACCACTGTGGGAGGAGTTTTACATACACAAAGTACATGAACATTAACAGACCTCAAGCTCACCTTCTTCATGATGCCAGTCTTTCTTTTGCTGAAAGTGGTATACCGTCTCAGCTTGTTGTCAATGAACTCCATTTTAATTTTGACTCTCCCGCGGGTCTTTTTGCCTGGTTTAGCGCCTGTTACTCCGCCGACCATGGCGCGACCTGTGGCCGGTGCAGGGGCGCCGTGTTCTCGCCCTGCTCTCCGATGCTGTTCGCTGCTCCTCTCCATGCAGCCCGGCTCCTCCTCCTCTGCCGTGTCCGAGTCTGCATCCGAGCCGCTCAAGATCTGATTATTCCCGGACGACAGATGCTCCATCTCACCACTGTCATGCAGCTTTTAACGCGGATGTTCCTGAGCTAAAGCCCCGCAATAGAGCTGGAGATAAACAGTCTTCAGTTCTGATCTCTTCCTTCTTCCATTACTGGTTCCGAGACATTTTCTCGAAGACACCACAATACTATTTGCAATAATAAACAAGTTTTACAAGCACCCTATAATCCCGTATAAGATAAATAGTTCTCCTGTCTATGCAATAGCGTTCAGGCCACGCGCACGGCTAACTATGTTAGCATAAGACAGAATGACTTCTCACACGTCTTTGGAAGAACGGACAAGTTTCCAAAACAAGAGCACGAACGAAAACAGGCAATGATATTAGGATGATAAAGAAATTATCCAAGAATAACGGACCATAATAACCTATCAAAGAGAAACATTAGTTACAGTTACTAAAGTTTACACAGGAAAGTTTCCTGAAGTGCCACAAATGGACATGGCGTCTGATTACACGTATCAATCCGCCATGTTACCTAGTCTTCATCATTTATACCATGTTATCCGATATAATCACATATATCAGACATATTCGCTTTATTTCACTTATACACAACGACTTTTTTTTTTTAAAAATACGAAAAATTATGGTCACAATATGACAATGTTCTCGCACACAATCCGCGCACGGACGTTTACGTGTCGGATCTACTTTATTCCATATAAAGAAAGACTATGTTGCCTTTTATGGTAATAGCGCTCAATGTGCTGCGCTGCAATTGGGTTTTTAACTCTATGCGTGTACGTCAAGTCTGTACATGTTTGCCATTGGTCTTAAATGCGGAAGATTGAAACGTCATAAATTTACAAACCATGCTTTATTAACATATTGCATTGAATGTTATATGTAGATCGTTGCTTGAGCTTTTTGGGTTTGCGCGCCATGTGACCCGGATACAGTTCTAGCGCGTAAGTCAGCCAACTTAGCATAACAGAGTTAGCTTAGCATAGTCAGCGTTTAAAGCGGGTGTTTGTTGACACTGTGTTTTTATGCTGTATCTGATGAGTACAGGTCGGACACATGGACATAATAAAGATATAAAGTTGTCACTTACGGTGTTTTTATTCTAACAAGATAATAAAACGCTTTGATGTAGCTGAAGGTGAGTTTTAAACACATTAAGTGACTGTGTATGTGGTGTTAGCAAGCAAAGCTACTGAATATTAACAAATAATGTAACCCAGATGTCTGATATGTGTTAAGAATCACAAAACCAATAACTGTGTTATAGCTGATTGTTTATGTAGTTTAGTGTTTACAGCGTCTTTTACGCATTTACCATTGTGTGTGTGTGTGTGTGTGAGAGAGAGAGAGAGAGAGAGAGAGAGAGAGAGAGTGAGTGTGTGTGTGTGAGACTGAGTTTTACTGCGGACTTTTCTCCTACATGTTAATAAACAGTCACATGAACCTTAATATCACTATAAACATAATGATTATTAAATGAAACTGGTCTCCTTTCGAGTGAATACAGCGGGTGTGTTGTTAATCATCTCCGTGTTATTACGCACTCCTATGTGTTCATATTGGAATTTATTGCTTAATTATTCCTCTTTTGCTAATAAACTCAGACGTTTGATAATTAAAATACTGATAAAAGTTTACCAAACTATATAATACGTTTAACAGTCATTAATGACACAATTAATGCTCGATCATATAGACCGTAAATGTCGACTGTGGTCATCGGACGAGGGCAGCACGTGTGTAGTGTTGTCTCCTCACACCACTGATAACATGAGTTATTATATTCATCAATTGTGACGGTCAGGGGCAGTTTACATAATGAGAGATGATTAATTGTACTTTGTATTTATGTATGTGTGTGAGAAAGACAGGTATGAAGATGCTGCTGCCCATAGCGATGCTGATGCTCTCACTCACTCAGATCTTCATCATCACCTTCATCAGCATGCTGCCTGTGGAGGCCCACATCACTGCAGTGAGACCCACACAGACACAGTAGAAGTGTTTAGTTTAGTTAAGTCTGATGTTTTGCTGTGTGAGGCACAAATCGGTCACCAGCAAGGGGTAAATAAATATAAAAGTAACATGTAGACAGGAAGTAATGGGAAAAGTGGATCCGAGTGTTATGGTGTGAACTGAAAGCGGAAATGATCGGTGTTTTTCTATAATCTGTATTATTTCCGTTATCACCGATTTTTATGTTTATTTGTACAGCAATGAACAAGAAGAATGTTCAGTTGGGCAAGGCTTAAAATGTCCAACAACGCAGACGATTTCATATCTTTGACAGATTTGGGTAACTGCACAACTATAAAAACGTGTCTTCTCTAATGTAAAAAAGTATGAAAAGAAAGGATCCAAATTTCACAGTGTAATCTAGTTGGAGTTTTGTGAAGTATTTTAGTGTGAATTTGTTTGACTTGATGTTATGTATCAGTTTAGTGTATTCCAAAACGACAAAAAGTGTCTCTCTACCAAAACTGTGGAAGAACAGTTTTGATGACATAATTCTAATCTTAGGCTTCTCATCAAATTTACTGTCTAATCAATTGCCAGAATGTTAAGACTCCAACATTATAAAAAATCACCTTGCCAAAGTAGTTGTGCAAGACAAATCATATCATCGTGCATGGGCCATAAATGTAGCTTTAGCTGTTTGAACACGTTTTATTTTGATTTCCAACCATAAGTTGGTTAAGAATGACAGCTCATGCCAGTTCATGGCTTTGTGACATGATTTCTTCACCATTTTCCTCATAATCTGTTGCATGTAAATCAAACGCATTATTAATCAAGTGAATCAAACACTTCCATGGTATAATCTGTCAAATAAGTCTTAGCTTGGGCTGTGACGCACGCTAAATGCTACAGGTTATTTAAAAATGGGAAGCCCCCCTCCCTGACTTCCTTTTTCACTGGAAATTAAATCAATGCTTCAAATAACATTGTTGATGTAAATTATAGAGTTTCTTAGTATTTGGTACATCCCCTTTTTGCTCTAAAGACAAAATTTCTTAAAACTCGTAAAAGTTTTGACAACAGCCTGCATCCTAAAAATGAGTTTGTATGTTTTTTTTGTTAGAGTCAAAGTGATTATGGCTTTAATGACCTGTTTATGTTTTTATTTTGTTGATATTAAGGACAAGTTATGTGTAAACTGTTGCTTCTAGTTTCTCATGATAAACTCACAATTGTAACATTATTTTAATTTTAATAATTAAATAATTTTTTATTTAAAGATTGTTCTAGTGTTTTCAGTGTGAGTTTCCTGAGGATGTAATTAATGAATAATGATGTATAATAATACTGAAGAAATTGCTAGAAGTTGCATTAAATGTTTTCAATTTGATTTTAGGTTTGAGTTATGAGAGGGAGGAGTCTGTTTCTATGGAAACAATGGAGGTAGTCAGAGGGTGGATTTTGTTCTAGGATAATAGAATAGACTAATGAAGAGTGTTGAGGATTATCTTATCACCCAGTTTTTTTTTTTTTTTAATGCTGATTAGTATATAAATCTAATTCGGTATTTTTCAACCTGAAGTATCACATGTTCTTATTCAATTACATTTTATGGAATATAGGGGAAATATATTTCAGTATAACCTGTGGGTTTGTGTGTTTTGCAGTATTCTGGTGATAATCAGACAGAGAGTTTTGATGATGCTCCTGCTCGGTTTGGATACAGATTGCCCAGCCAGGGCCTGAAGGTGTGACACTTTTACTTTCTGTGTGTCTGTCTTTCTGTCTGCATCTTTGTGTCTGTCTGTGTGTAGGGGACTTGGGGGCTTAGTAATGTTTTGTGGCTGTTTTTTTGGCCAGGGTTTCCTGATTGGTGCACGGCCAGAGAATGGGTGCGTACCAATTGATCCTCCACCACCGAGAGAAAACAACAGCAGTGTCTTCATCGTCCTCATCAAACGATACCACTGCAATTTTGACATCAAGGTTTCACATGCAATCACTACACTACACACCTGCAGTTTTACTCAAATGTTTTGGGAGTCCTTCTGATCCTTCTGTGCAAGCAGTGTTACAGTATAGAGCAGTGCACCACCACTCCTGTGTCAGATAAACCTGTGTTTGTGTGCGTGTGTGCGTGCATGCAGGTGCTGAATGCTCAGAGGGCAGGTTACAGGGCTGCCATTGTTCACAATGTAGACTCGGAGGAGCTCGTCAACATGGGATCTGATGACTGTAAGTATTACACACATACACACACAGATTTGCTTCATCATTGCTCATCAGACAGACAAAGAGTTCTGTGCTGTATTAAGCACAGAACTGTGCTGTATAAACAGCTTTAAATGGTGAAAGTTGGATATGTGTATAATATTGTGTGTGTGTGTGTAGTGGAGGTGGTGAAGCAGATAACCATCCCGTCTGTGTTTGTTGGAGAAAAGGATTCTAAGTCATTAACAGAGGAGTTCAGTTATGAGAGAGGGTGAGAAACACACACACACACACACACACAGGGTTACAATATACTCTATATTATTACAGACTTGAATGAGTTAAGATCTTTTGAATCACAGCACTACACTAAACACTGGAACTTCTAAGTATACTTAACCATGTTTGTTGATAAAAAGAAAGCAGTGTATTTTCAGAAATGTATTTTGCCTCTCAATTTCACCCATTGTATCTTTCTCGTGTGTGTGTGTGTGTGTGTGTGTGTGTGTGTGTGTGTGTGTGTGTGTGTGTGTGTGTGTGTGTGTGTGTGTTGCAGAGGTTATGTAATCCTGATGCCTGATTTCAGTCTGCCATTGGAATATTACCTGATCCCATTCCTCATTATTGTGGGAATCTGTCTTATTCTCATTGTGGTCTTTATGGTGAGTGAAACCTACTTGTATGTCAATGATCTTCTGGGACTTGAGTGAGTACTGGACACTGTTGACTGAAATGTGAATACACAACATTAAAAAAACATGTATCAGACCGACAGGATCATGTGTTGGTGTTTATGGACTGTTTGTGTTGGACTAAGTCCTGATAAGTCACAACATCAGGGTTTCTGTTTAACGTTTATTTGTACTAAACTAAACACAGCTAGTTGTATTTATAATATTAGTGATCATTTCATTTAAGCATGTTAATGATTCAACGTATGCATGCTCAGATCACAAAGTTTGTTCAAGACCGACAGCGAGCCAGAAGGAGCCGACTGCGCAAGGACCAACTGAAGAAACTCCCCATTCACAAATACAAAAAAGGTACTACAATTAACACCCCACATAAACAAACTGCACCAACATGTAGCATTAACACACTGCTCCAACCCGCTACATAAACACACTGCTCCAACCCGCTACATAAACACACTGCTCCAATCCGCTACATAAACACACTGCTCCAATCCGCTACATAAACACACTGCTCCAACCCGCTACATAAACACACTGCACCAACCCGCTACATAAACACACTGCTCCAACCCGCTACATAAACACACTGCACCAACCCGCTACATAAACACGCTGCACCAACATGCTACATAAACACACTGCACCAACCCGCTACATAAACACGCTGCACCAACCCGCTACATAAACACACTGCACCAACCCGCTACATAAACACGCTGCACCAACCCGCTACATAAACACGCTGCACCAACCCGCTACATAAACACGCTGCACCAACATGCTACATAAACACGCTGCACCAACATGCTACATAAACACGCTGCACCAACATGCTACATAAACACGCTGCACCAACATGCTACATAAACACGCTGCACCAACATGCTACATAAACACACTGCACCAACATGCTACATAAACACACTGCACCAACATGCTACATAAACACACTGCACCAACATGCTACATAAACACATTGTGCCAACAAATATCACCAGATTAGCACATTGCATTAACACACAGCACCAACACAAAAAATAAACACAATGTTACATTGTGATCACTATGGTGTGTGTGTGTTTTACAGGTGATGCCTATGACGTGTGTGCAATCTGTCTGGAAGAATATGAGGAGGGGGAAAAGCTGCGTGTGCTGCCATGTTCACATGGTAAGTATGTTTTCCTCATTAGTTCAGTTTTTTATTTGGCCATGTCAGTGCTACTGGAAGTGTGTGTTCGAGGCTGACAGAGAAACATATGCATGAGTGGACAATAAGCAAGGTGTTTTAAGCTCCAAATGAAATTTTTAACATCTGAACAAGAACTATTAAAGAGAGAACCTGTTTGGAAAACTGTGGGCCAGGAAAACAAACTGGAACTTTATAAATATAATGACACAAAATGCAATACAAACGATGCCATTTCTTTTCAAAAATGGACTAATTTATTATTTGTGAACCAACAGAAGTAACAATGTGTGAACAGTTATGTAAACTCTGTAAAAAGTCTGTATAATACTGAGTTGTTTTAGTGGATCACAGATATAATTTTTATCAGTTAGTGTCAGGTAAGGTAATGCCCTTAATAAATGAACAGTTTACCTCATAACTTGGAAGTGATGTCATAACAGTCCTTGCTAGTTCACACCATAGTTAGCTTGCTAGTGTAGTTGATCCTAAGGGGATTCTGTGTACATGACCTGCCAAATGCACCTTTACCTGATCTCATTTTTGCTATTATTTTATTGGTTAAGGTTTAAATAACATGTGGTCACAGGCCATTTTAGGTGAAACTTAAGCATCAGATGTGGCTTGGTGTTACAGCCGAAGATGAGCGGTTGTTTGTTTGTTTGTTTGTTCTAGCATATCACTGTAAGTGTGTGGACCCATGGCTAACGAAGACTAAGAGGACATGTCCAGTGTGTAAGCAGAAGGTGGTTCCGGCTGGTTCAGAATCGGACTCAGACTCAGACAGCGGTGGAGAGGAGAGTGATGAGGTTTCTGAAAGCACGCCGCTGCTGCGCCCACACCCCCCTGCCCGAATCCGTACCCCCTCTCTGATCAGCACACACTCTGCCTCCACTGGCCCTCCTGACTGCTCTGACTCCGACTCCACTGAGGAGGAGGAGGAGGGTGAGGTAGTCACAGTGGAAACAGTTGTGGTGTTGCAGCAGGAACGACCTGATGATGATCTCATCAATGCCTAAAGACAAGCCAATCAGACTGTTAATTAATCTGAAGTGGCAGTATTGCTCACGCACGCGCACGCGCACACATACACACACACACACACACACACACACACACAGAGTACGGTTTATGATTTTATTACAAAGGTATAGTGATGATGAATGTTGTTTCTGAGAAAGACACACACACACACAGCGCTTTACATTTATCCAAAATAAGGATTTAACAGACTTTATCTCTACTTTAAAATTATGCCTACATAGGGACCCTCCTCCCGAATGAAACCAGTTCTGAAGTGCTGATGATGATGATGATGAATATCACTATGTATCACGTAACGATTTTTGGCACACACGTGTCTTCTGTAGCACCTTGTTATTAATCTTGTTTTCCTTTATAGGAGTTTTAATGATCTGTTTTTTGCCAAAACTGTAGCCTGTTTTGATTTCCTGTGTAAAACAAAGCCAAACATTTTGACTGTGCCACATTTAAAATGATAAAATTAGTTTCGACTGAAATTCTGATTAGCGCATTCAGCATTCAGACACTCAGCAGTGTTCATTTCATCAGCGTGTGTTGTAGTGTTCTGTCTTGTGACTGTTACACACGCGCTGCCTTTAACAGCTTCACTTTGTTTACTTTATTTTCCATTCAGCTGAATTTAATTTCAACTGCAATAAATCGATTCTGTTGGAGAAACTCTATTATCAGACATGTACACACACTCTTCAAGTCTGTTTTGTTTATGTAGCACGTACAACAATAGACTTGGTCGTAGATGAGCATTACAGAAATCCTGATGTTCATTTAGATCCCTAATTAACATGCTGGTGTTGACAAATTAAAGTATTATTATTATTGATCAAAATGTGGCATGGTAGGAATGGAGTAAGTATATATGTATATTTCACGGAAAAATTTCCCAAAATTTCTAATCCGTGTAATCATATTTGGCCAAGAAACGGTGAACCAAGCAGAAATGTCACGGCTGTTTTATGCGATGATTTTTTTTTTTTTTTAGAAAATGAAAAGAATGAGGTCTGCCACGGGTATGAATAAATACTTCTATAGAGTCAGATAATAATTATTCATTTTGATTATAATCTGGTATGTCCTGTGTCCCCGAATCTACTTGTGAAATGTCCTGCTGTTCATGATTGTGTGCATGATAAGACTCAAATCATTCCCCCAAACAGCCAGACTGCAACGTCTGATCACTTATTGCAGTGGTTTTTAAAGTGGGAACCCTGAAGCACTACCTATTTTCTTTGAATAGTTGCAGCAGTAGAAATCACATACCACCTATATCAGTTATTTTTTTTATTACAGAGTTCCAACAGAGATTAGAGCTAAATGTTCTCTTGAATAGACAGAGTTTCATTCAAACTTCAAAAAACAAGGTAGTTTACAAATATTGCTAATTTGAGTCTAATGTGTTACATCTGTGGACAGTTCATGAAATTAAAAAAGCTCAAAAAAAGTTTTATTCTAGATGTTTAAATTAGGTTTATTAAGTAAACAATTCTCTGTCTCAGGGTTCTCACGAAGTTATGTATTTTGTAATGGTTGGACCTCAATGGTTGGAGTCTAGCCATTTTGACATTCACTGTCATTTGTCCACTGATTTTTTATTATTTTTTTTTATTGTTTCTTGCGATCTCAAGTAAACACTATAAAAAGTTTAGAAATTTAAAAAAAAAAACACTATTTACAATTCGTGGTGGCAGAAACAGTCACAGTCTTCTCACAGTTCCAGGCTTCCCAGTTCCTCCTGAGTTCAGCTTACTGTCTATGTGGAGTTTCATATGTGAATACTAATCACTTTTTTTTTTAGTTGAGACTGTCAGCCTTTTACTGAGATAGGTCAGGGGGGTTGCATGTCTATAGACCAAGGCGCTGCAGATTTTTAACAAGCGTGGTTCACTGATGTATTTCAGAGACTACTGTATATGTTTCACATGTTCATTTTAAAAAGCATTCTCATGTATTAAAAAAAAATAATTATTTACTTAATGATCTAACCCGGATTCTAAGTGGAATAAAAATAAAATGGAAGAAAAAAAAACTTGAATTTGTCTTGGTCAGTGTGTCTTTTGTAAAAGAAAATAAAAAAATATATAAAATAATTGAGTCATTAATCATTTAAAGTAATTTCCAGTATGCCGAAATGTAATCCGTGTAATTTGGATTCTAATTTTCACTGAAAAAAAGGGAACTTTTTTTTTTTATTTTTTTTATTTTAAATGAAAGTATAAAATTAGCAATCACTGGAAGTTCAACACCACCACACCAGGCACAAAGTAGAAGTGCATTTCTTGATTACTGTGCTTCTGTGTCCTAATATCTTAAAATATGAAGTGTTTAACCAAGTTGTAGTTCCGAAAAGAAAAAGTTCTGTGAATAACGTTTGCATCTGAATCACTACCCTTAAGTCAAAATAAAATTAACAAGTTGAGAAATGAGTCATTGACAATCATTGCAAGCCTCTCAAATATATTTTACTAATTTGTGTTAAAATATTATTTGTGGTAAAAACTATTTAAATTAAGTAGCCATTTATGGGTGGATGTTATTGTTTTAGTGACAATGTTTCGAAATAAGGTTTTTAATTGAAAAGATATCAAATTACCGACTGGATCCAAAACCATAATCTTAAAGTACACTTACATTCAAATGTCTCATATTTAAAAAGAATAAATAAATAAATGAATATGAAAATGAATATTCCTCAAATATGGAATTATAAATACTGATACTGGAAATCGGATAATAAATATGAGGCATGAAACTCCACTTGCATGTCATCATCATCCACCACACAATCGTCAATACCTAAACATTCCCTCAGCCATTCATTGTAGTTCTTATATCCTTCCTGGCAGCTCAAACCAAGACGTTTTTTTTCTCTGTCCTCTTTAGTGAAAACTCCCAGTCACTAAATATGTTTTTTAATCCTGTGTGAACTCTAAAGTTTGTTGTGTTGTGTGTTAAAATTTCAGAACATCAGCAGTTTCTAAACTACTCAAACCAGACCATCTAGTACCAACATCCATGCCACGATTAAAGTCACTTAGATCAAATTTTTTCCCATTCTGATGTTTGATGTAAACATTCACTAAAGCACTTGACCTATTTAGGTTTGATCTGATACTTTGTGCTGCTGCCACTTGATACATGATTAGATAACTGCATGAATATGCCGGTGTACAGGCGTCCCTAATTAAGTGAACATTGAGTACATCTGCTAGTTTGGGAATAACTATGATATTGTTTTTGGAATATGGATCACAGGTCATTTTGGGAATGGGATCACATACAAAGAAATGGTTCCAGTATTATAGTCTTAAAAACGTAATTCAGAACTGAGAATCAGAATCAACAGTGCTTAGAAAAATCAACCATCATTTAAAAAAGTATAATTATAATATATTTTTCTAATTGGCAGTGCTAACATTGTGCTTCAGAATGGAGGGACGACATGACAAAAGATCAAATAAAGTTTCCTTTTAAAAGCAGAAAATTTCAGTATAATTCCAGCAGATAATAAGTTCAACAGTTAATGAGTGTCAGTTACTCATTAATCATAACATTATCAGCTGTCGAATTGTACAGAAACCTTTTGCCAAATTTCCACTGATGCCTGTAACCAGACACAGAACGTTTTATTTTAGTAAGTTCATTAAGAGTACTGATTTATTATCCCAATTTCCACTGTAACTCAGATGATTATGGGTTTTGTTTAAATTTTGTTGCGTTAAAGGATTCTTCATGTCGTCTCAGGGAGTTTTGCTTGACAGGCATCTAGAAAAATGTGTTTACATACAGACCTTTACAAATCTCTAGATATATAACCACTGATGTTGACATTATGATTCTCATTTTTAAAGCATTCTCTCAGATTTAAAAAAAAAAAAAAAAAGGTCACTTAATGATCTAACCTGGATTCTAAGTGGAATAAAAGTAAATGGAAAAAAAAATCAGTGACGTGTCTTTGTAACAGAAATGGAATTTTACAATCATTTTATTTAACAAATAAATTCCATTCCCAATATTGTGTAATTGCAAGCAAATCTCCAAGACTGTTCCAAATACCAAAAATACAAAATCTTGGAATCATAAATTGCATCCAGTATGCATAAATACCCAAGTGGTGGAATGAAGGCCCCCTTGACTGTCTGAAGCCTTGTCTCTTCAGTAAACTAACCCTAACCCTAAATGACACTAATTTTAAAGCTGTGTGGTGATATTTAATGTCCCCACAAATAAGATAAAATAAGATATACCTTTATTCATCCCACAATGGGGAAATTTATCCGTTACAGCAGCAAAGAGAAAGAAATGCAAATATATTAAAAAAAAATAAAAGACATAATATAATACACAGTATATACACAACACAATGTATAAATACAAAGAAGAAAAAAAGAGACCACGAGTAGTAGTTATGCTAACAGACATATTCCACACAGGTCAAATTGCATGTTTTTCAAAACTTCTGTTATTGCACGTGTTGTTTTAAATACTTTGTTATTGTTATTATTACAGTTAAACAGTAATAACAGTGTGTATAGTGTAAAGTCTAATAGCAGCAGGGAGAAAAGACCGTCTGTATCGCTCCTTCAGATACTTAGGATGTAACAGTCTGTCACTGAAGGAGCTGCTCAGAGCTGAAACTGTTTCATACATGGGGTGAGAGTCGTTCTCGATCAGCTTGTCCAGTCTCTTCCTTTCTGCAGTAGAGATCTCTCCAGTCTCTTCCTTTCTGCAGTAGAGATCTCTCCAGTCTCTTCCTTTCTGCAGTAGAGATCTCTCCAGTCTCTTCCTTTCTGCAGTAGAGATCTCTCCAGTCTCTTCCTTTCTGCACCAGCATACCACACCATAGAATATGGCTGAGGCCACCACAGAGTCAAAAAAATGTCTTCAGTAGCTCTCCCTGCACTTCAAAAGACGTAATTAGGTTGTAGTGTTAAATGTTATGTAATGTTAAAGTAATATTCTGTATTTTCAACATTGTATTCAAATTTTGCTGCATTCATTGACCTGAAATTATGCACATATTCTCGATGTCACATTGGTGTAAAGGGGAAGCTTTTGTCTCTTCACAATTCCAAAGTTCAGGGTTTTATGATGAGGTCAGAATACCAGAGTGTGTGTTTTACATGTACCTCTAATGTTCTCTGGTTTCCATTCACCTCAAAATTAATTAAAAAAAATTAACAAAATAGGTGGCACTGTAGCTTAGTGCTTAGCTTGTTTGCCTCACACCTCAGGGGTTGGATGTTTGATTCCCGCCTTTGTTCTGTTTGTGCTGTGTTTGCATGTTCACCCCACGCTTCGAGGGCTTCCTCAGGCTACTCCAGTTTCCTCACCCGTTTCCCTAGATGACTGGCCTGAATTCCCTGGAATATTTTGTTATATCCAGGTTCCCTATGATCCTGTGGAGGAAAAGTTTAAAAAAATTGGATTGCTTGATAGATAAATAAAACAAATGCTTGTAATGTATGAAACATTAGAGCTGCAGAGTTACGAATGCTGTTATATAATGGTTATATAATCATCTCTAAAGCTGAGTGAATTTGTTTAATTTGCTGATTTGCATATTCGGATGTTTTATCTCAGTTCGGCTACAGCAAGAATATTAAAACCCTTCAGACTAACGATTATTTAAAACATCACTGAGTCATTGGTAGGCCATCAGAGGGTACCGCACAGAAACACACACACACACACACACACACACACACACACACACACACACACACACACACACACACACACACACACACACACACACACACACTTATTCACACTTAGTGCAAAAGCCTTGTGATACAAAACAATGCACAAAGTTAAAGAGGCTAGGTTCCTCTTTGAGTCATAGATTTTCTTTCTTTATGTTTTCCTTGGTACTGGCACCCTTGAATTCTGTAAATTTGCTCTCTGACAATTAGGTAAGAAGCCTTATATAAATTGTTCCTTTTTTGCCTTTGACTAGTAAAAATTATTGTGATAATTAACACTAATTTTAATTTTCTAAATATGAACACTTTCATTACAGTGGGAGGAACTTGTGTAGTTTTCTTTGGAAAGTCACACACACAAACACACACGCACACACACATACACACACACACACACACACACACACACACACACACACACACACACACACACACACACACACACACACACATACACACTACATGGATATCTTTCCTCATTTTGTTGTCAAACCCGTTAAGTGAGGCACATGTCTCATCAAGGCATTTCCAGAGTATTAATGAACCATAAGGCTCTGTGTGCGTGCCTGAGTGCACGTCAATCTGTGTGTGTTCATTTTCATGTATGAAGTTCATGTCACGTTGAGCAGCGTATGTAGAAAAATGCCCATTTTCCAGCTTCAGCTCGACTCAGTGTTATCTTGTTAATGCTTTGTTTACTCAGTTTCAGCTCTTTCCTCTTTGTGTGTGTGTGTGTGTGTGTGTGTGTGTGTGTGTGTGTGTGTGTGTGTGTGTGTGTGTGTGTGTGTGTGTGTGTGTGTGTGTGTGTGTGTGTGTGCATGTGCATGTGTGTATACTGCTTCACTTGCATTAGTGTTTATGTAGAAGACCTCCATGTAATGACCTGCTTCACAAAAATATTAAAACTGCAAATCTATAAATTCTGTTCATGCAAAAAAAAAAAAACTGAAAATCATCCTTTATTGTTATTAATATCTTGGCCTAAACAGGAGTGTGTCCTCTGAATGTTTTGCAACTTAAACGATGTAACCTAGCTGCTCCAGCCTTGTAAAGGGGTGGAGTTTGGACTTTATAAATCCAGTCTGACTCAGCTTTCCTTCAGTACATCTCTGTCTTACACTGAACTTAATCAAGATGGGATCAAGTGCTTCAGGATGAACTCAAGCCCTGTTCACTCACCTACCGCCTATGGATCGGTGCCGAACTACAAACGAAGCAGGTGCAGTACTAATGTTGTTCTTTTGTACAAGTACAGGATCAGATCCTTTCCTCTTTGTGTGTTGTAGATGATTTTACAGGTGATATTCATGATGTCATAAGGTGCTGAGTTCACTGTAAAACTTGTGAGTTAGTGACCAAGAGGGTGTAAATTCAAAGCCCAGTGTATTGTGTATTGACCATCTTCTTCTTCTTCTTCTTCTTCTTCTTCTTCTTCTTCTTCTTCTTCTACTACTACTACTACTACTACTACTACTACTACTATTTTGCCCAGGCTTTATCAACAATTATCTAAAAATATAGTATTTAGTAACTGCAATAAAAAATTCTGTGCATAATAAGAGATATGAAAATGAGGAATGTTAGTCTGGACTCCTGGAGCTTGTATAAATGTGTCTAACAAATGAAAAAATGACATTTTTATGATTGTCCTAATTTTACCTAAAGCTGCATTTATTTCTTTATTGTATTTTGTGTGGGTTCTTAAAACAGCTGAAGATTTTAAACTTTAATATGAGATTATATTTGATCAAAATAACAGACATTTGTACAAGTGTCACAGATCTGGTTAATATGCTTTAGGACAGTGTGTGTACGTGTGTGTTGGTGTAGGTGAGGGGTGTAAAAGAGAGAATGATGTTTTTTTTTCCCTATCAGGTCCTGTGTTCCTTCAGTCAACATTGACAGCAGAATAGCAAAAGCAATGGTAAGCAACACGACAGATGGATAGATAGATAGATAGATAGATAGATAGATAGATAGATAGATAGATAGATAGATAGATAGATAGATAGATAGACAGACAGACAGACAGATAGATAGATAGATAGATAGATAGATAGATAGATAGATAGATAGATAGATAGATAGATAGATAGATAGACAGACAGACAGATATATAGATAGATAGATAGATAGATAGATAGATAGATAGATAGATAGATAGATAGATAGATAGATAGATAGATAGATAGATAGATAGATAGATAGATAGATAGTGTTGGAAAATACATTTATTGTGTGTAGTGTTTAGAGTTTAAGGCTTTAGACTTTGAGCATAGTGTTAGTGATTCATCATTATGGTTTATGGTTAGGATCAGAGTTTTATGATTTATGGTGTCTAGAGTCTTGGTTTAACTTAGAATTAAGTGTTTATTCATCATGTTACAATACAAAAAAAATTAACACAATATTGTTATCATGTTAAATACTGTAATACACACACTAAAAAAAATCATAGCAAGGAAGTGTCCTGTAGAAATGAAACAGTTATACAACATAAAAAAATCTGTATATATTTTTCAATTGCATTTTAAGGGTTTACAGCAATAACAGTAATTATTCTCAGCCTCAACACCACCCTTTCATTATAGTGTACAATAGCGTCTCTGTATTTCTCAATAGGAGCAGGAAAAGAAAGGGAAAATTAAAGGACTGAAGCAAAAACAAGACCATGACAGCGACAAGAACAAGATGATATGAGCAGAATAATTCGGTAGTACAGCATATTTCCAGCGCTGGTATCCTATTCCACTTCAGGGATTGGAATTAAGGCTTAATATTTGGAGAATAGATTCAGGGTTTATGGTTTTGGAGTTGGGTTTTTAATTTAAAGTTTGGTGTTTATAGCCTGCCATTAGAACTGAAACACTTTAAAGATAATTCTTGTTAAGCATTTGCTTGAAAAATGTACTGTAAGGTTGCAAAATGTTGTTAAAATGCTAAAGGTTGTTAAAATGTTTTTCTAACATTGTGCTTTAGGATCTGGTGAAGACTCACATGCTGAGTGCAGTGCGAGAGGAAGTGGAACCTCTGAGAGAGAAAATTAAAAATCTGACTGAGAGAAACATAGAGCTGGAGAGAGAAAACCACCTGCTGAGATCACTGACCAAATACCAAACAGCACTGAGCTCAGCTCAGATCACCAACCACCAAACAGCACTGACCTCAGGTCAGATCAAGAAATACCCAACAGTACTGACCTCGGGTCAGACCACGAACCAGCAAACTATACCGAACTCAGGTCAGGTAACCAACCACCAAACAGCACTGACCTCAAATCATCACTGCAATCCGCATGACATCAACATACCTGAGCCACCAGAAAATCTAATCTTCAGAAGTGTTGACTACCCAGTGGGTAGCAACAGTGGGTGCTTTTCTGTAAACACACAACCGTATTTAAATTTAGCAATAAAGCGAGACGTCAGATGTGTTTAGTGTTGCTCTGTCCTAGCAGGATGTGTCAATTTATGTAAAGTGCTAATCTTAAAGTGCTTATAACCAATTCAGTACTTAGCAATTACCTTGTGACAAGGTTTTTGTGTTTTCTTTATTTGTAACTGAACACAAATGTTCACAGTGAAAATTATCATTGTTAATGATATTTTGAAAACTAGCTTTGTATTTTTATGAAATGTAATGTTATATTTGATTTGCACATATTTCTTATTAGAGTTTTATTACAAATATATTTACTATTTATATAAAATATTTAATTACTGTTTCTTAACTGTGTATAATTGTAAAGTACCAATGTCAATCCTTATATATATATATATATATATCTATATATATATATATCTATATATCTATATATATATATATATATATCTATATATATATATATATATATATATATATATATATATATATATATATATATATATATATATATATATATACCCACAGGATTTTTATGTGTTTGCTAAATGGCTTCATACTCATTCATCGATCGCAGTTTTAAACAGCAATTTCTTTGAACATTAATAAATAATTAAAGCACATTATTTCCTGTACTACAGTATGATCTATTGGGACAACAGAATAACTGTTAATTAGAGGTGTATATATATATATATATATATATATATATATTTTAATAATGTGTTTAAAAAAAAGAAGGATTAGTAATATATATATATATATTTTGAAGGATTCAGTAATGGCCCCAGCTTGTGTTTCCTTGATTGAACTTTAGGTGTACCAGTTTAGAGTAACATTAAATAGCCTTAAAAAATTATGAATGTTATTTTGAATTATTGCTGTTACTCCTTAGTCCAGTGTTTGTAGAGAAGAGATTGTTAGGTCTAATGTCTAATGTAGAAAAATGAAAATGTGGCTGCTAGACATTGAATATATATGTTTTTCCACATTGGTGAGATTACTGAGTTATTTAGTTGTAGATAGTAATTTAAATACATTTTTATTTTTTTTAAATTGCTGTTATCACAGTAATTTAAATAAATTTCAGGTTTGAAATGAAAAATGTACCCTTTATGTACTTTATGTAATTAAGTTGATGGTTGGGTTGCTTGGCTTTGAACGCTTGTGTCTTACCATGTTGGTTTGCTTCTTTTGAGGTGGGTGCTGGTGAAATATTTACCGGTTAGAATCTTTTAAATAGTTTCTGTTGAATTTCTGGACACATGACAAAGAATAATGCAAGCCTCAAAAAGCTGAGTTTATATAGGGTTGCCAGTCCATGTCATTACTGGGTATTCTCCATCCATTATGGTGAATTAATAGTAACCTCTACAGACCATGACTGGTTAATTTGACATGGGATATCACATTAGAGTATTTAAGGAGGTACTAATACTCATAAGGAGGTCTAATACTCAGCTACGTTCATTCTCAACAGTTAAACTGCAGGCCCAGAAAACCATTTCAACAGACTGAGCCAAGCAGCCTGAAGTCAATGAATCAGCAATCCAATGAATCTTCAAATAAAAAAAAATAAAAAACGGCCATAGTCCAGCTACTAAATTTTTCAAACATCAACCAGTTCACTTGCTTTAAACTTGCTTCTTAGTTGTGGCCTATTTAATCACGTGTTTATGTAAATTAATTAATTTAATACTAAAAAGTCATCAGATCTTTCGAGTTCTGTCTGTCTGTCTCTCTTTCTTTCTCTCTCTCTCTCTCCTTCATCTCTCTCTCCATCTCATCTCTCTCCCTCTCTCTCTCATTCTCTCTTTCACTCTCTCTCACCCTCTCCATCACTCTCCCTCTCTCTCTCATTCTCTCTTTCACACTCTCTCACCCTCTGCATCTCTCTCCCTCTCTCTCTCATTCTCTCTTTCACTCTCTCTCACCCTCTCTCTTGGTCTCTCTTTCTATCTCTCTCTCCCCACCCCCCTTTCCCTCTCTCTCCACCCCCAAGTGCAGCTCCATCTTCAGTACATATTACTCAGTAATAGAACATTGAGGCTCCGAAATTCCGAATACGATTTTCTCACGATCACTGAAGGATTATCTTCCGTTGTTTTCTCGTCATTTTTACTTTATTCTACCTCTGTTTCGACTTTACGACCCCATTTTCTCTGAGGATGTCGGTAGCGGGTTTGAAGAAGCAGTTTCATAAAGCCAGTCAGGTAAAGCAAGAGAAACCTCACAGTTCCTGTTTGCCTTTTTTTTTTTTATCGCTTTATAACGTTACTTCGGTTACGAGCTTGTATTTAGCATATTTCATGTTTCCGTTCATTTTAACTTCAAATTATTTTGCAGCATAAACTATATATAGATGTTTTAATTGTTTTTAAGCAGTGTTTGTTGACGCAGAAGCGCGACGGCCTGAAAGATACTATCAGATACTATCGTTCTTATTTAAAAGCTGTTGTAATAAGAATTGCCTTCCTTTTTCAGACACACAGCTGATTTATAAGAATGGTTCACTCAAAACGTTTGCTAAGAACAAACGAGTGCAGAATAGGCACTATACCTAATCAGATAAATTACATCATGCTAACTGGTGGCTATTACTTTCTTATTCTTTCCCATTCATTGTTAGCAATGCTAGCATGTTCGGTATAGCAATTCCGTAAGTACGTTTCTAAGGTAACGGTATGTTGGTCTGCTCGGGTTTCATCTCGTGCTCTACTCGGGTCGTTAGCAACAATGCTAACTCGTTTGCCATCCAGCTGTTTTATGACGATTCGTCACATTTACTTGCTTAACCGAGGCATAATTATACTCATGTTTAGCCTAACAAAATAAAACAATTAAAACAAATTTGAATGAGTTAATTCAGATACTTGCATGTGGTAATACATGTTTATTACATATTTATACACATTTAAGTGTTTCAGCTGGGCTTTCTTTGTCTTCTCAGGAGAGAAATAAATAACTATAACATCCAAAGTCTGAAGCAACAAGTGCAACATTAGTGTTGAAATATCTCAACCAGAAATAACTGCTAAAATATTGACTTAACGCCCACAGTGTTGAGTACTGACATCTCTTGTACGAGGAAACTATGTATTTGTTAAATCGACACTGTCAGTATACACAAACGTGCTCTACATTTAATGTGGGTACATTTCTCTATGTGCAAACAGGTTTTCTCTGCTCCTATACTCCATCCATGAGCACAAAGAGACCCATCACTTAGTACCACAACTGAAATAGTACTGATGGCATTGCAGGGTATTTTAAATGGGTTTAGAAACATTCAACCAACAGAAAACATCTGCTTACATCTGGTCTGAAACATACAGCTGGTCTATAACTGTACACCTGACTGATAATGTAAGCGTATGCGTTTATTTAAGTCAACAATTTGTGCATAGCAACAGATGGGTTACAAGTTGTATATTTACAACATTCGCCTTTTAGAAAAATCTAGTATTATGTAGACAATGATGGAAATAAGGTGATAAAATGATCTCTAATCAGACAGCTGAGCATTCAAACGATAACTTGGTTCTGATTGATCCTTATCTTGATATACTAATAAAAGATAAAAGCATGCTTAGAATTGAGTTTATTTTACTATATGAGTTTGAGTAAAACCAGATGTTGCACTGCTTCTTTCTGATGTTTTGATGAGCAATGTGGAAATACGTGACCTGCTCCAGAAGCCTAAAGGATTCATAATCTGGCAACCACAGCTGTATATACAGTATAAAATATGCAGTAAATCTCTGATGTTTTTGTATAATTTAACAATAGCTTGCATCATCTATATGTCGGGTCTAAAGGCTGATGGTGACTAGTGCTTTTTTAAAATGAACTTGTTTTTTTTCCCAAGTATGTTGTTGCTTCTTGTTCTTGTCTTTTAACAAATAACACATTTGTACTACTTCCTACAAATCAGAACCCACAGTTTGAGCTTATTTTAGTTAAAAGTATGAGTTTAGTCTAACTGTACAGAGTGTTACTCATATCTCAGATATGCTTTGCAGTGTCTGATTACCCAAGACATTTTGACATGGTGTCTGAAGGTTTCTTTTTTCATTTTAGACAGCAGCTACGTTATTGATATGGCTAACTAAGGAAAGTTTCCAATTTAGAATTGTGTAAACTTTATGCCTATACTGTATCATTACACAGTCCCTTCAAAACCCCCGGTTCCACATGACCTCTATTTTTTCATAAACAGTAGAGTGTGTTTTTATTAAAATTGGTGTATACCAATCAACTGGGAATTATATTGTAACTTGAATGTCTTGTTAATGCTTTGTTTACTCAGTTTCACCTGAGGCAGCAGGTGTCTTTTTGTCCATTTTCACAGATAACATTGTGGCATGTTGTGTCAGAAATCAAAATAAATTTGGTGCAAATTTAGTATTAATGAACGTTTAAAGTTTTGAGTTTCAGCTACATTCAGCTTGCATTAAGGCTGACAGTGTCTTGTTTGAGAAATATTATCTCCAAACTTCGTCATCACCAATCAGATAGGAGTTCTTGGTGCTTGGCTCTAACACATGGTACATACCATGCTTGTATTAATGCGTATTTTCTCTTCTGTGCTTTGGCCTGTGCATTCCTTACTTATCTTTTACCACAGCATGTTTTTCCTCTCTCTCAGTTAACAACCCCTGCTGTCTCTGGTATCACCACTGCTTTTACAGAAAGTCCAAAACCCCAAACAGTGATACAGCTTTCCTGTTATTCAGGTTGAGGGGAATATATGTTTAACTGTTTGGCATGATGAATAAACACAAAGCTGAATAAACCCTGAATGACGAGATGATAAGTTGTAACTGGGCTATTACCACACTGCCTGTGGATGTGAAAATATTTGGCAGCATGTGTTATGCCATGGGGTAGGAAGCATTAGGACAGTTTTCTAACTGGTAATCCAGGTGATTTTGTTCACTGAACAGTTAATGCTAGTGATAGCAGGTTCTTTCTGAGCTCAACACTCCACACTAGCCAGAAAAATGCATTAACTAATGCTGTCTGTTACTGTGTTTGCTATGACTTGTGACAATTGGTGCTATAGTCACACTTAATGTTGTGAAACATCCATGAGACAAGTCGGTTCCTGTTTTTACGTACATAATAGCAGTTTTAAACTGTAATTTCCTTACCAGCCTCACTTTTTCCTGTGTTTTAAAGTTATTAAGTCAGAAAACACAGCTTGTTGTGCTACTGAGTACTAATCCACCTGTGTACTCTGTCCAGAAAACCTCCTGACCTTACATTAGAAAACACTGACACAATTCAAGTTAATGCACAAAACTTGTGTAAATCATTTATTTATTTATTTATTTTTGGATGAAATCAGAGGGTTGTTTGTTCAGCTCTTTGTATTTGGGCTTGTCGTGAACACTGAGTACTATCTTTTCTAGCTGTCCCCTGAATAACCAAGGTTTTATGTGTAAATATAGCGGCTAGCAAGTCAAGTCAAATCAGGAAGCTTTTATTGTCATTTCAATCATATATACAGTAGCTGATGCAGTAAAGAGTTTCTCCAGCACCAGGGTGCTATATAAAACAAAGACAGAGCTAAGGACTTAGTTCGTAGTAAAAAAAGTGCATCTGTCTAATCTGGTCCAAACAGTGCAGGACAAGACAAACAAGACAGTGCAGGACAAAAGACAGTGCAAACAAAAAATTACAAGACAATACACAAAAGACAATACACAGAAACAGCACTAGGCAAACGGGCACTTAAGGAAAGCATGACTTGTGGGACAATATTCTTTCTTGTCTTCCTGCATCCTGAATAATCAATCAGTCTACACAACAACATTAGAGGAACTGATGCAATAGTGAGTGTGTGTGGAAAGGGTTTTGCATTATGGCTGCAACCTCCTTTTAAATTCCCCATACAGCTTTTTATTTCTTATACATGGACACTTAAGAGCATCTTCACTGGGAGGACTTTGGCCAAGGAGGCAGCATGTTTGAATAATGTTTACCTTCCCAAAATAAAGTCTCTCTCTTAAAGACAGCCTACTTATAAGTATTATCACACTGTCAGGCTATAGAAATTGAATACATGTCTAAAGATATAAAAGCACTGTGACCTTTGTGTCATTTGTATATTACATTAGGCATGTGCTAATAATCAGTTATGCAGTACATTGTAATATTCAACAAATACAATATAAATACCATACAATTCAGAATATTTTTCCTTTTTTTCATTCAGGTATACTTTCGAGGTATGGGGAGGTTTTGCACACCGTTTGAGTCATTTTCTATTAAAAAGTAGCAGGAGATCAGGTATTTGATTAATATAAAGGAGCCAGCTGTTTCCTGGATAATAGTGAACACAAAACAGCTGTCACTCTGATTGGTGTATTTTTTTAACTGTTGTAGCATGTTAAATGGTACACTATATGGCCAAATGTTTGTGGATGCCTTACCTGATCACACCCATATGTTGTTCTTACCCAAACTGCTGCTACAGTTGTATAGACTCTATACTCACTAGAATGAAGAGGCCAAACGTGTTCCGGCGTGATAATGTTTCTGTGCCCAAAGTGCCATGAATACACATAGAGAGCCCTGACCTCAACCCCACCGAACATCATTGGGATGAATTCGAACACTGATCTCACGCAACATCAGTAACCGACCTCACCTATGCTCTTGTGGCCGTACACAAATCCCCACATCCATGATCTAAGCTCTAGTGGAAAGCCTTCCCATTCTCAGTGTACTATAATGCAGAATATTGCTCAGGTAGAATAGCAGTGTAGGTGTTTGCATCTAAATCGAGCCCACAGTCAAAATGTGTAGTGAGTGTCTTTGGTTTGTTTGAACTCTGAGTCTCTTTGTTGAGCACAGCAACATTAGTAAAAAGTTGTATTTGCACAACCTTGTTCACTCATTAAATATTAATCACAGCCTATGTATATAGAGCACCCTCTCCTTCAGGATGAGTGCAATTCTCACCAGTGTTTATTACACACATTACTCAGAGAACTGCTTGTGCTTCTGAGGGCTGGACAAGGTGTTGAAATGAGGAGAATATGAATAAGTGCTTACTGGGGCCATCACCGTTTTATTGCTTTTTTTATCGCAGCATCCACTGCAGACATCAATTACTTATTTATAAATATTGGAATTATACACAACTAGACACATGCCAATATGCAATTGTATCTCATAATCATTGCCTTAATGTGTATCATTGCTTTATAAGTGTTTTACCAAAAAAATTCTCTGCCGATATCAGTTGAAAAATTTTTAAACAATTTTTGCAATAATAATGGTGTGTTATATTTTGCAATACAATGTCTAACCATTTATTGATAGATGCCAGTAGATCACATAGCAAAATGCTAGGTGTGTAACACGGTGAACAAGATGGACAAAATATCATGAGACCTGATGTGAATTTGTTTTACTTTTGCCCAATGTTCTGCCTTATTTTATACAGTCTTTATAGAACAGAGTCACAGACTCAAATCCGACTTGATTGCTGTTTGATTTCTTTTCTGTAACAGAAGCTGACATTTCTGACACCTTTGAGCATGAAAAGGTGCTAGTGTCCATGTTGCAGGTAAAATAACACCCAAGTTGTCCTGATATCATGCAGTTAGCTTCATGGAGTTCTTTGGTTTCAATTCATACTTTAGTTTATAGATGTTGTGATCCCTTGGTTGTTATCCCATGTTAGCCTTCTCTGCACAGTATTGAAGTATTGCGTGTCTCTCTGTCTAGTTCTGTCTGTTTCTTGGTGACACCATTTCCTAGCCTTTGTTGTGCACTTGTGATGTGTGGTTCTAGCTGTAGCTTGTTACTGGCTTTCTTAACCGCATCTGCCTGTTTCCTGACCCAGGCTATGAACTATTGCTATGATTACTGGTCCGTAATAAGTCCTTAATCAACTTGATGTGAATACTTGGGCTCTTGAATAATAAGAGGTCAATAAGCTTGCTGAACTCGCATCTACGTGTATTTGGTAACTCTCAGATTCCTGTGCGTAATAGAGCAGGTGATTGCTGAGAATACATCTCTCTACAGACCCTGAGAAAACACATTGAGGCAACACAGGATGCCCTCTTTTTTTTTCTTTCTCTGTGTGTTTATGTCTCTTAGGATGTTGTACATAGTCAGTTCCATAATCTCAGTAACTGCAGATCAGTGGCTTCAATCACAAAAACGTTATTCATGTTTTTCATGTTCGTTTCAGTTAATAGTAAACAGCCAGAGTGTAAACACCAGAATGTGTCGTGTGTGTATATAATACTGACAGACAAACCCTAGTACTTATGTTCAGCTGGTGCAACTGGCTACTGTGATTCACACATCTCCATATGTGCAACAATATGGCAAGAATCACTGTTAAAGAGAAAAAAAATATGAGGAGGAGTAAAAGTTCAGAACAACTGATTGAGAAATTATTCATTTTTATCTGTGAATTTTTCACAGTTCAAGTCGGTGAAATTTTAGAAATAGTTGTAATCACATTAAAGGGTGGGCATCAAGAGACGATTGTGTCGCTTCCAGTTAGATGATGTTCTGTCTGTGAGTCGCTGTACAATCAGACAGTCTCCGTTACATCTGCTGCAGATGAATGATGATGATGATCATGCCTGCTGAGGCTGCTGTTATTTTTCCTTCTTCCCTGCACTCTTTGCAGCAAATTTTTTGCTTCTGGTCTCCTCAGCTTTCGGTACTCCTTAGCTATCAGCAAGGCTATTCTACGAACGGGCATCCAGTCAACCTCTGGTTTTGGGGATACAGCTTTCTTCCATTCCCATGACATGGGGAAAACAGTACTGTAACAGTATTTTGATTCTGAAAGCCAAGGTGCATCTCATCAAAGCACATTAAGTACATCTATACTTAGCTGTATAGATAAAGAAAGCTTTTATTTTGTGAAGCATGGATTGGAAATCGGCTTGTCTTGAATCTTCACCCCGTTATTATGCTATCGGCTTATTTAACTCGAGCGCCAACGTGTGTTTAAATTGCACATCTCATTTTGTGTTGGAAGGAGACTCTAGTTTAGGTACTGACCAGATCCTTTTCGGCTCTTATCATGCACGATAGAGAACGTGCCACTTGGTACAATCATTTTTCTTCACAACCATCTGTGCATTTGCAACCCAATTAATAGAAGCATCCTGAGGGGTGACAATTAACCATACACTGTCTCCAGAATCTGCAGAATCCTCAGTCTTATTTACAGACATAAGACATACATTCACATTCCCAAGAGTGTGTGTTTGGATTGTTAGCTTTAGGATATTGATGGCTGCTGTCAACTATTTCTTTATTTATGGCCTTCTTTTTCCATTGCAATGACAGCGTGAGAGATTAGTTCTGCACTCTGAGGCCGAGAATGTACCATTACGATGTGAGCTTCCCGCCTTAAGACCTTTAATGGATTTTAAAAAACACACTGCTTGCCTCTCTGGATTTATGAAGTTCTTTGATCATTCGATTTACATCCTTGGCCCTGGTGAGGACAGGATTGCATTCGAAGGCTGTCGTTATGGTGCTCTCATAGATGTCACCCCACCGTTTCCTCCGAGTCGAATCCTTTCTCTCACCTTAACAGATGTTCAACATCACTGTAAACTACATGAGAAATGTTTACCCAGAAGGCATTGCAATATGATGCAAATTCAAAACAGGCAGTCCTGCCTGGATTTCACGCACTTTGCAATCACGAAAATGAACATGTGGAGGGCTTTTGGAGAAGATTTTCAGTAGTTTTGAGCCAAGACACGTCCTGTTATGTTATTACATCGCACTCTGAGCCAAACCCGTCTTGAACATGACTAAACCTGTCATATACAGTAGGTACATACAGTATGTGGCTTCAGTGGCCGTAGTTTAAAAGAAGAATCCTGTGCTTTCATTTTTGCAAAAAAAAAAAACCCTCTGCAACTCTATTGTGCATCAGATTACATAGAATTTCATTTCATTTGCAGTTTGTATCTGCATTTCATTGAAGAGAAAAACAGTGTCTTAACTGTCATGTTATTGTAAGGTGCATACAATTCAAGGAGAAGGCATTGTGGTTGTATTGTTTCAGTTCAAGGGGTTTCTTTGTTTAAACAACAACTAAAACACTGTCTCGGTCATCTTATTGTTCTGAATACTGAAATCAGTAATATAATATACATTTGTTATTGTGTTATTGAGCAGCTTTATGTTTATGGAAGCTCGTTTAAGACTAAACATGATCAGTGTCTGCATGTCATCACCAACCCTTTGTTCCTTTCATGAGAGGATTGCTCTCATTCCAGACAGCTTTCTGGGCAGCATTTTTGTGCCCCTGAGATATAGATTGTCCCATTTAGAAGGCAGTTTTGGCAAAACACGTTATTGCCTCATTCTCCCTTCTCTCAGTAATTTATTTAAACGTAATATATCATATACCCGATGAAGCATTTTGTCGAACTGCAGAAAACCACATCAGGTGAACAGAAATCTGAGGCAATAGTCAGATTTCTGTCTATCTATCTATCTATCTATCTATCTATCTATCTATCTATCTATCTATCTATCTATCTATCTATCTATCTATCTATCTATCTATCTATCTATCTATCTATCTATCTATCTATCTATCTATCTGTCTGTCTGTCTGTCTGTCTGTCTGTCTGTCTGTCTGTCTGTCTGTCTGTCTATTTTTGCACCATTATGTATAAACTCTTGAGACTCTTGTGCAAAAAACTCAAGAGATTTCTCACTCAAAGCAGCCCACCTGGCACCAGCAACCATGCCACAGTCAAAGTCACTGCAATTACATTTTCCCATTTTTAATATTTTATTTGAGTGTTAACTTAAGCTCTTGGACTGTATCTGTAAAATTATATGCATCGACTTGCTGCCACACGATTGGCTAATTGAATAATTGCATAATAAAGTGGTAAGCCAGTGTAGCTCTGTGTAGCTCAAGTTCAAACGAAAGAATGTAACTTATCCATTTACATTTATGCAAATTCACGTCAACCCTATTCATCCTGACTTTTTCAGCTTGTAGAATAAAAGTCAATTATAATAATATAATGATGATGATGATGAACAAAATGAACTGAATTGAAGTGAGCTATATATAATTATATATATAACCACCCACAGTAACAGCGTGTGTGATTAGCTCCTAATCTAAGCTCCGTCGTCCTTGTAGGTGGTCGATAAGCATGATTGATGAAAGGAAACAAGCCGTCCTGACGTCAAACACGATTCAGCCTGTCATTATGTGTGATAACAGTAAATTAGTGTAAACGCAGATGGATTTGCAGCTGTAGCTTAGATTTCCTGGAAAATAAAAGAAGCCAGGCCATGACGTATAAGTCTATTGTAACAGACCACACAAACTCAATTTTTTACTTTTTCTCTGTGTAGGTGTGTGGGATTAAAAACAATGGTCCATGATATTGTAATATCACTTTACAAAATATTCAGACATAAAGAGAGAGAAATATTTCCAGTGCCTCAGTGGTGGATGTTCATTTATTAGCTAGCCTATCAGGTATATTTGATCTCTTGAAAACGTTTTCCTCACTTTTTTTCCTCAACTCACCGATTTGTTGACCAAGGTTTTGTATTCAGTGTTCACAACAAAGTAAATAAATAATGTTTAATATTTCAGCAAATAAAACGTTTAATTTGTTAGATAAATTTCATTGTTGCCTAAACTGTTCTTGTGTCTTGGTACCACATATTACTGCTGGAAATTTGGTCAATTCATTTGTGGCATAGATGTGGCCTTTTGCAGAAAAATATTTTGTTCATTTTCATACGTTTGTTACAGTCAAGGCTTTTGCAACAGAGCTACAGTAAACTAGAGAGCTGCTTCACATAGTAATTTCGGTTTCTATATAGGGCTCATTTCCTTTCACTGTGTTAGCATTGTAAACTAATGGCAAATTTTTATCTTGACCTAATCTCTTTTTATAAAGCTTCAGAAAATAAATCTCTTTTGGCAGCAAAGTCAGATTTCTTTTCTTGTTACAGATATGTTTTCTAGTTCATGCATTTTTTTATTTTTGTTTGCACCTGGTATAATTGAACAAATTAGCTGATTCAATTAATATAGCAAACCTTTCTGATTTACACCTGTCAGGACTTTTTACCATGTGCCTTTGTTTACGTTCCTCGTCACGTGTCTGCCCCGCCTTTGTCTGCTCCTCCCTGTCTCCACACCTGTGCCTAATCGTATCTCTTTGTCTTTTGTATTTAAGTGAGCCGCGTTGCTGAATGCAGCGTGCAATTATTAGTTTCTTTAATCCTTAGTTACGTTTAGTCCTTGTTAAGTGTCGTCATCTGTATTGTTTTAGTTATCGTCTTTTACTGTTTGTCTTTTGTATTTATTAAACCCCTTTCATATGAAGCTATCCTGCATACGGGTCTGTCTCCTTCCATTCTGGTTGTGACAACACCACAATGACCCTGAGCAGGCATTAAGGATAGCTGGGATTTCATGTTAATGTATTTGGTCTTGATACGCCAGATTCAGATCAGATTGCTTGGTCTTGCACAAGAATTAAGAGCCTCTTGCTCATGTGACTTTTATGTTGCGTTCCAATCCAATGATTAGTCTTGATGCACATCTATTCTCAAATAATAATCAAAAATAATGCTTCGCCTGTTTGTATCAGTGTTTGTATCAGTTTTGAACGCATTAGCTGTTTATTCTGAATAAATTCTTATATTCAGCTTCATCCCTGCTCTGTATGTTTTGTGACGCAGGGGACTCAGTATATTTACATTTACATTTACAGCATTTGGCAGAACATCATATTTTATATTGACTTTTCCTTACTGTATATTTAACTTTGTGAGAAGCACCAATCATTAGGTTGAAAAACACCAATCATTTTTTGCTTACTTTTACACTCATGATTCTAACATTAGCTGCTTCAATACAATCATTTATCTCTTCAGTAAATTCTACACTTCCATAAATCAATCTAATTAAGTGCAAACATGTCTTGATTGTTGAACACTACAGCAAATTATTGGAAATGACAATTTTAAACATTAAAGAGGAATCATATAGAAACCTGGCCTTTTGTATCAGGAACCCATCACCAGAGCCAAGTTTTCACATCCTGCGCTCGGCATTTGATGCCTTTTGGCCTGCAGGTTCACGCTGTGTTCACTTTGAAGCCTGGAAACTGTGTTTTCATTTCCTCATACAAAGGACACATTGGTCAGACTTCCTGATTATAGCCCTGCAGTATAACTGCACATTGTCTTGCACTGCTGCCACATTCACTTCACTGAGATCACACATCATATTCTAGGTCTAAGCTCAGGGTTGATCTCAGCTGAGTTGGTTTAAAGCAGGGGTTCTCAACCTTGATGATCTTTATTTAAATATGTGTACAATAATATTTTATTCCTATTATATATATCTAGGAATATATCTATTCCTTAAGTCAACTGACAGAGCACATTTTCAGAGTTCAAATGACCCCTTATATAGATTAATAACTGACTAATAACTGGTTAAGAGTTTATATAAGAGTTGTATATGTAGGAGCTGTAACTTAATAGAAAATCCATGTGGCTATGCATTTCAGACCCCTGGGTCTTTTAGGCGCGAGTGTATGGGTTGATGTTTTTCCTGGTACATCTCGATCAATACACTCCCAACCTCATTGCCAGCTCTTCTGGCACATGTCTGCTCACCATCCCACATACTCTACCCACGAAATCATGATCTGTCATTGACTTTGGATCGTAAAGCATGTCTGGATATCATACAGAATAGCAGTTTTCCTAATGGAGTAATTGATCTCCTATAATGTCATTGTTGTCATGTAAGCTGCGTTATGGATGTAATAAAAAAATATCATGACATTGGATTGGATTGTATGGTTAGAATGCCATTCATATTTTATTCCAAATCCCCTCCAGTATAGGTTAAGTTAACCAGTAATAAACTCCTCCTAGGAAATTCTGTTCAAATGGCAGCCATCTTCCCATGATCCCAGGTAGTTACTCTCAGTCATAAAAAGAGCAGGTTTCTAACTACTTAAATGGAAAGATGCGCAAACAATGGATATAAAATGTCTACACACTGCTTTTGATTTTGTAATGTAAAACAATGAAATGAATGAATAAAGATAAACCTTGTCAGAACTCAACTCTTTTCCAAAGTAAAAACGTTCATTGAAAATAACAATCAGAAACATGTTAGGAAAAAATAACCTGGTTGCAAAAGTGCAAACACTCCTAAACTAATACTTTGTTGAAGCAACATTTGATTTGATTAAATCACAGAGTTTTTTTTGGATGAGAGTCTATCAGCATGGCATGTCTTGACTTGCCAATACTTTGCTTTAGATGTGTGATTTGGGTCATTGTCATGCTGAATGGCGAAGTTCCATTCTATCTTCAGCTTACTGGCAGACACCTGAAGGTTTGGCACTGAAATCAACCTATATTTATTGATATTTCATGAATCGCTTCACCTTAATAAAACCTAGTTCTGGCTGAAGAAAAGCAGTCCTAAAACCCAGTGCTGCACGGTGGGTATGGCGTTTTTGTTGGTGATGTGCTTATATTTTAAACATAACATTTGTAATTATCAAATTAATCTCATGATAACATAAGACATTTTGCAACATGGTTTGGGGTGATTTAGAGAAAAGGCTTCCATCTTGTCAGGGGTGTGCAGGCTTTTTAATTTACATCGCATATGAGAAATAAATTTAATGATAATGTATCATTGCTTCCTTCCTCACGTAACGGTTCCCAACATCTGCGTCTGCTTGTTTGTTTTGTCATATGCCTTTGTTTTGGACTTCTGTCACCACTGTTTATACCTTGTTGTGACAGTATACCAGCATGAAGTCTTGCTTATTGTTATTTTGTGTTTCTTAGCCTTGTGCTTCTGTAACTCCTATTTGCTTGGAACTGAGCCTGTTTGACTTACATTTTGACTATGCCTGTGATTCCCTCGTCTGCCAGGGTTCGGATCTCTGACTATGATTGCTGGAGTTGTTCCAGGAAAGCCTACGCTGAGTTTACACACATACATCCTGCCTCGTCTAACCGCGTACTGCACGATCTTTCACACACAGGTTGCTTTGGCTACTGTACATGCGTGTTTCTACAAAACTAGCAGAGTAAATAAGCCCCATATCTGTGTAAGAATGAGAACCAGGCCAGAGGTTTTCTTCAAATATCTTTCCTAACAAGATAATTGGCTTTTTTGTCGACCTACATAATAATACAGCACCATTTTGAGCATTACACTCTGTCGCATTCAGATTGTTAGCAGTGTCTCTGGCAATCCCAGTGGGACTCCGACCGCTAGATCCTGGCAGTACAGTTCTTATTGATCAGATCCCAGCAGCACAACACTGATAGATCATTTCTCAGCAGCATGGAAGTAATTGTCAGCATCCCAGCAAATTCAGGGTTTAATGGGTCTGATCCCAAGAAAAAGCTAGGGTTTTTAAATCTGCCATGCTTCAAATCAAATCAAATCAAATTTTATTTGTCACATACATACAGGGTAGGACATGCAGTGCTTTTTGCATCTGTCCGGTATATAAGCATAAAAAAAAGGAATGCAATTTAGGATAAAAAAAATAAACCAAAACCAAAAGGAGATAGATAAATAAAAAAGTATAAACTATATAAAAACTATATAAAAGATGAAAATATAAGTGGAAAAATAATGTATATACATATAGGTAAATATATATATATATATTATATATATATATATATATATATATATATATATATATATATATATATATATATATATATATATATTATGTATACATAAATGTGTATGGTTTTTAAAGATTGTCCTTAAAGTGTCCAGGTGCAGTATGGTGTGTAAATAGTGTATGTAGTGTGTAAAGTGGCACTGTGCTGTGCAAGTCCAGAGTTAAAGTGTCAGTGCAAAAAAGGTGTGCATAAAAACAGTGAAGATCTCATTAACACAGGAGTGACTGGTCAGATGTCAGAACCACAGTGTTGCCTTGAATGACATTACTTTGTTATTTTTAGACTTCCTTTCACCCTGTGGTATAATGCATTTGTTTGAGCTAACTAATTTACACCCAGTAAGACAATTCTCACGCTGTCTCCAACATTCACCCCTTCCAAAGCCGTTACCCCTTCCAGAGAAATACAGAGCTTAGAAGATGACGGAAGTATTGGGAATATGAACCTATGCAGAACCCTCAATACTAATGCCAAAAATGTACAGTTCAAAAATAACAAATACCTTATAATTATAATTTAATTATAATTTAGAATTTTATATTAAACAATAAAAAGTCAGATAGAAAATTTTTTATTTTTATTTATTTACTCATTTATTTTAATACGGATTTCATGTAAATTGGGACAAAAGGGAATCCTTTCAACAATTTTCTATCCAATCATTATTTTTGAGGTTTTAGATATTTGTCTTTCGTTCTCTGAACATTCAAATATTTTTATCACCATGAGATCATTGATTGATAAAGTAACAGGGACGTGGTAGCCTCATGGTTATGGCGTTGGACTACTGACTGGAAGGTTGTGAGTTCAAATCCCTGGTCCATCAAGTGAGCAAGGCCCTTCAGTTGTGTACATTGAAACAAAAATGTCAGTCACTCTGGAAAAGGGTGTCTGGTAAATGTATAGGCCATTACATGTTAATTATACCACAGCTAAGGAGTCTGGATTGATGTAATTTCTAAAATTTCTTTTTTTGTGTAGGTGTAGGATTCTACTGCTTGTTACTGCTCATTGTCACTCTTGCTTCATTCCCATCAATAACAAATGGCACAACTCTTAGTCAGTGTCAGTAAGAGTGGGAACATGAGTTTGAGCAGGTGTCCACATATTCTGGGTTAAGAGGGAAATCTCACTGCACTCTGCAGTAGTATTTAATCATATTTAAACCAAGACCTTAATGAGAATGAATTTTGGAACCTATATTTATTTGTGTCAAGCTGAATTTCACCGCTTCGCTTACTTTGCTTCTTCGTTTACTGTACAAGCTGTGGGTATGAAATGGGGCCATGTGTGGGAGTTTGACTTCCAGCTGTTATGGAGCACTGAAATAAATAAATAAATATATATATATATATATATATTTATTTACATATACACATATATATACATATATATATATATATATATACATACACACACACACACACACACACACACACACACACACACACACACACACACACACACACATATATATGTATAGTCTGTGAAATGAGTGTGTTGTGGTGCGCTATATGACTTTTTTCCCTTTACATACAGGTGTGTTCCTGTGTGAGTAAATTTTATGATGGTGATAACGTAGATTATAGTAAATATCCTGTTTGATCCTTCGAGAAAAAAGTTTTTGGATCTTGTTGGCTAACTGCAATGAGCTAGAACGCTGCTTTGTTGCGTTTTACGTGTATAAACATTATTAACATTAAAGCACAGTTTCTTCACTGTTTCCACATCACTTTTGAGTTTGTTACAGTACTAAAGATTGAATTTGATACCAATACAAAGTGGAGTTTAGCAGCAAAAATAAAAGCGCAGATTTGTTAGGTGGTAATCGAATAATTTTGCACTTTGCCTGTCTGTGTCTTTTCCTCGTCTTGCATGACCCTCTCTCCATATTACCCATTCACTCTAACAGCTCTCCCAGTCTAATGCCTTCCTGTTGTGAATTAAGGGATTGTATGTGGGACAGGAAGGCATTAGACTGCCATTGACATTACCCATTTCACACACCAGAACACAGCCTATATCTAGGTATCTAATGTATGGTACAGTTCAGTTTAAGAATGCTAGCTGGTTTATTTTGTGTGTAAGAATTGTGATCACTGTGATCACCAACATGTATGTAAATACATCTCTCCATCACATTCTGATCGGAAAAATGTCACTTAGCTTTTGAATTATATGAAAGCCATAAGAAATATGATACCGCTCGCTGATGCTGAGGCTCCACATGGACAACCTGGGGATACATGAGATTACTGTGGTCCCATTTAGAGACAACGAACATGACTTTGGTTTGCATTTGATATCATTTTGCTATGACGGCTTAGGACTACAATTGCTATGATAACTTTCCGACTGCAATTGATGAACAGTTGATTAATTAAATTAACTCTCCTGTGTTACCTAAATGAGGAAGGGGGCCTTTGTTCCTCTCAAGGTCTCTTCCATGAGATATTGTGTAAATGTCATGAAATTTCAATGTAACCAGGATATTGTCTAATTTGAGTGGTTAAATGAATAAATATAATCCCATTGTTTGAAGTATAAGACAATCAAGCATTCACCTACCAAGATTATGACGCATGTTTATTTAAATCGTTACTTTATTTATACAAACACATCCGTACTAATATATCTGTCTCTCATCCTCAGTTACTGAGTGAGAAGATAAGCGGGGCTGAAGGAACAAAGCTCGATGAAGATTTCATGGAAATGGAGCGGGTAAGGACTTCTCCTGGATCTTTGCTAGTTTTATTCCTCCTATTGTGTTCCTTCCCTACTTTAACCCGCTTCTTGCTGAAATGAGCACACCTTTGAAATCAGATCAAATACGTATTTATTCATCTCTGTTGTGTCAGAAAGTTCCATGATTAATACCTATACAACCTATTGTATTATGCACAACACTGGGCCTCCTACAGTTTTATGTAGATATTTATTTTATGTCCTTTGGATTAGCATTTCAATTCGGAAAAAAAACACTGTCAGAACTGTCTAGGCAGGTTTAAGAGAACGTCTGCTACACTTTTGAGGATTATGCTGAGGAGATCGGCTGGTAACTTGTTACATGCATCTTGGGGAACTTTGCACCATTTCTTCTGCAGACTTTCACTTCTTTTTGTCTGTGCATGTTCTAGGTATTCCTGGTGATTTTTTTTCCTCCTGAAAACAAAAGTGCATTCTGTGTCATTTCAATAGCAGTAGATGTGTTGAAGCACAACTAACATGAGAATTGCTTATAGAAATTAGAGTGTGAAGGGTTAAACACAGTCTTCACAATGTTCTTGCATCATTTCTGTTTTCTTTTCTTTTGTCACACCATTCCTCTGCAGAAAATTGATGTCACCAATAAGTCTGTGTTTGAGCTTCTTACCAAAACCACAGAATACCTCCAGCCAAACCCAGGTAAGAAAACACAGTATGTGCACGCAGCAGCTTGACTGAGTTACAAACCAGGTGTTTAAGAACCATTGTTGGAATTATTAATTACATTAATAACATTATTCCTTTTTTAATTCCTTCACAATCTGGTCACCTGATAATAATAAAAATAATAAAGAGAGAGTGAAGGTTAATGCATGATCTGAGACACAAGAGCATCACAAACGTCTGCTCATTCTGTGTCTCTGGAGAGCAGAACTAAATCTGAGAAACAAGCTATCTGCCACATATACAGTGGTGTGAAAAACTGTTTGCCCCCTTCCTGATTTTTTATTTTTTTGCACATTTGTCACACTTTAATGTTTCAGATCAACAAACAAATTTAAATATTAGTCAAAGATAACATAAGTAAAAACAACATGCAGTTTTTAAATGAAGGTTTTTATTAATGGAAAACAAAATCCAAACCTACATGGCCCTGTGCTTTAATAACTGTGCGTTGTGTTTACTTGTGTTATCTTTGACTAATACTTGTTTGATGATCTGAAACATTAAAGTGTGACAAACGTGCAAATAAAACAAAAAATCAGGAAAGGGGCCAACACTTTTTTCACATCACCGTATGAGCTGACAGAAGCTCAAGATTGGTTAGTGTCAATGTGATTGACATGGTAGGGAGAGAATGCCCCACCCTCCCAGACAGCACAATCAGTTTTGCCTAGGATCTCCCAGAAATAGGGTCAATATTTTTTTTTTTTAACTATCAGCAACTAAAAATAGTGTTGTAGCTGTTACAGTTAATGTATAGTTATAAGGATAACTAGGTATAAGCTCAATAGTTCTGGAAGATGAACTCAGCAAATCTGTGACATTCAGACTCTCAAGTGATGTGACGTCGATGTGATTCACTTGTGACTGATTTGTGTGAATTTTCCTGGGTTCTCCAGTTTCCTTCCAAAAAAAATACATGTTGACAAGGAATTGGTTAATAAATTTGTGTTGGTGTGAATTAGTGTTTGAATGTATGTGGGTATGGTGCAGTGGGAAATTCTGCAATTTGTGTGTGTGTGTGTGTGTGTGTGTGTGTGTGTGTGTGTGTGTGTGTGTGTTTGTGTATATGTCTTTGTGTGATATTGAGTCATTGTGGCTTATGTGGCTTTATATTGTGGCTTTGTTTGTGTTTGCTGTATTTTGTAGCATCACGAGCCAGACTGGGGATGCTGAACACCATGTCAAAGATCAGAGGACAGGTAAAGACCACCGGCTACCCACAGACAGAGGGGCTTCTGGGGGATTGCATGATCCGGTATGGCCGTGAACTCGGAGACGACTCTACATTTGGTACCCACACACAAACACACAAACATACACACACAGATATTTTTCAGTAAACCATAACGTCAGGCCAAAAGCATGTGCATGTGATCAATTCCCTTACAAATGCATTGTTAAAACAATTTTAAAAAAATGTAAACATAATGATAGGTTACTTATAGTTAGAGGTCCTGCTCCTGCACATTTTGCCAGATCTTAGCACATTGTGTGGATTCAAACATCAAACATTTTCAGAATAATTGACATATTAATGTCTTAGATAGGAGGTTATAAGCTAGCTAATGAAAAGCCACCATATTGCTACAATAGTCTTGTTTATACTCAACAAGTATATTTCTGTTAATAGCAGGAACATTTATTTCAGATAATGTCCTTTGGTGATATATCACTTGTACGCTCATGATGTTTACGTATTACTAAACGAATGCATACTTGATGTAAAATTATGCATAAAATTGTGATGAAGCACAGAGCTGATTTATCCTAAAGATTTAATAACTTACTATACATTAGGAGACAATACATTCAACATTGCAGACATCACTATCACTCCCTATCACTCCCTGGCGCTTGGTTTTGTCCCTGGTGCTGGATTTTGTCCCTGGTGCTGGATTTTGTCCTTGGTACTGGGTTTTGTCCCTGGTGCTGGGATTGTCCCTGGTGATGCTCTTACAGCAGCTTTGCTCAGTTCCTGCTGGCTCTTGCTGGCTCTTATTGTAAGGACTGGTCAGGTGAATTAACAGTTAAATCTTTGGAAAAGTCTCTGTTTTTTTAGTTGTATTCCCTTTTCATACTGGAAAGAGTACATGTTTAATGAATCTCAAAGCTCTGCCGTGCCTCATGGAAGTACATGACTCTTGCAGGTTGTGCTCTGTTGGATGTGGGCGAGGCTCTGAAACAAATGGCTGATGTTAAAGACTCACTCGATATCAACGTGAAGCAGAACTTCATCGATCCTCTGCAGACTCTGCAGGACAAGGACCTGAAGGAGATTGGGGTAAGAGATCATGACCACAAACAATACAACTGGCATACAATAAATATATATTTTGTATTCTTACTGAAATCATTTTATTGTAAGTACACTATATATACAATAATAAATGTTACACACTAATATGTATATACTTATATATATACACTAACAAATGTTCACTAGAGCTGTGATGTGTCCTGAATATATTCAAGATTGCACTATGAGGACGTGTAGGTACATGACGTGTAGATACATTTCTTCTTCTTATATTAGCATCATCTCAAGAAGCTGGAGGGACGGCGGTTAGATTTCGACTATAAAAAGAAGCGACAGGGGAAGATTCCTGATGATGAAATCAAGCAGGCTGTGGAGAAGTTTGAGGAATCTAAGGAAATTGCTGAGAGGAGCATGTTCAATTTCTTAGAAAATGATGTGAGTTCTCCAGAACATTGCAGTAGATTTTAAAAATAACAGGATGTTGTTTCTGCTGAGGGCATTAAACAATTATAGTTAATGCTATAGCTTTTACTACACCACAGTTGGCTGATTTGTTTATAATGCCTAAAAGAATTAAGAACATGGGAAGAAAAACAAGAACAGACATATTTGAAGTTTAACAGGTCACACACCTCACCCTACTTTGGAGGCATTCATTAGTATTTCTAAAGGTGCTGGTGTTCCATCTGCCTGCAGGTAGAGCAGGTGAGTCAGCTAGCTGCTCTGATCGAGGCGGCGCTGGAGTATCACCGTCAGTCCTCTGACATTTTGGAGGAACTCAGTGGCAAATTACAGAGCAGGTATCTCAGCTCAGCCCTTTTTAAACATTCATAGGACAGTAATATGCAGCCCACTTACTTCACTGATGTGAACTGAGAATGGTTAACACTTGTCTGAGCTGAGAATGAACAGATACACGCATGTTCCTGTCTCTTCATGATGTTCTTTTGATAGCAACATCTTATCACTTCTTTTCAAAATATTCAACAGAATAGTAACTATGGAAAACACACCAATATTTTGTTTTACACACACACACACACACACACACACACACACACACACACACACACACACACACACACACACACACACACACACACACACACACACACATTGTGTATATTGAGACAAATGAGTGTTTTTCTAGTATTTTACTAATATAGAGATGTAGAGATAATGCTTGCAGATGACATACTAGGGGTTTTAGAGGTAGTTATTTGGGATGTAGCACACTTTTGGGGTATGTTTAGTGAAGTTTAAGTCAAGCCTTTACAAAAGTCATGCGTCACACAAGATGTGTGTTTTCCGGGCATGTAGGATTTTGTTTTGTGGTTTCTGCTGGACACAGGTTACTCTAGTGACTAATAGGGCCTACATCTCGCCTGGTTATTAGAGCTTTGGCTTAACTGTTTTTGTGACTAAAGAAATACGTGAGAATATGATTTTGAGAATGAAATTCAGGAGATCCCCATACATGTGATACTTGTCACGAATTGAATCACGTCCTTTCTCTTTGTCACTTGCCGGTGGCTACAGGCCAAAAATGTTTTTTTTTTAGTCATTCTACTATAAACATATAAAGCATGTCATCCTGACCTGAACATAATAGGTCTTGATACGGCATTGTCAAAAAAGAGCAGTGTTCCTCATGAACAATCAGTACTGATTTGCATTTTTCCTGCAGGATAAACACAGCAAGCAGCAAACCTAAGAAAGAGTTCAATCCAAAGTCCATCATGTTCAGCCTGGAGACCATCAATAGCAATCAGCATAATGGCATCTCCTACACATCCTCTCTAAAATCCACAGGTACCATTGTGCTATACTCCGATACATGAATTATTTGTTCCGATCCTGACCGTTGTGGCCTATAATTTTCTTATGACTCCATTTCTGTTTCTATTTGTTCCATTTGTGGTAGCGCTTTATATCATATATATTTTTTGAAAATTACTTCCTGTTTTTGAGGAATTTTGTTGTAAACTCATTTCTTGTTGTCCATTACAGATGCTGAAGTGAACCACAGTATAAATGGAAAAAGTAGGCTCTTCAGTTTTTATTTATTTATTATTATTTGTTTTTACAGTCACTTCTGATAAGCAAATATCTAGACTTGTATGTCAACCTATAATGAAACTTTATTTAACTTTATATAACTAAGGGTTTCACAAATAGAAAATGTCACACTTGGTACAGAAGCATATCATTATATAGTGGTTCCCTCTAGTGGTTAAAATGGGATTTGACTGTTTCCCTGTATATACACAATATTTTGGCAAAAATCAAGTCAGTGGTCCAAGACATGTCTGGTGTCTGAAGCTGAACTCTAATCAAACTGAGACTGATTATGAAAAGAATGTAAAGGTGTGACCTTCAGATTACCTGTAAACTTACCTGCTACTAAGTCACATTGACTTTTAATAAGTATGCATAATCTTTTTTTAGGCATGAATAGTGCAGGACACTAAAATGGTGGCTTCGGGATGCATAGATCCAATACAAAACTAAAGAAGCAACTTTCAGAACCAAACACAACTTGTGATGATCAGCTGCATTATAGGGAACATTGTGCTTCTGGTCATACTGTTTCATTATGATGTAAATGCCTACATGACTGCTGAAATAGAACCAATTCCTAAGCCTAAGTCATGTTGTTTTTAGTTTTGTGATCACATCCATGTTCATCATTGATCTCTGCGTTTGTGTGTGCGTGTGTTGAATGTGTGCACTTCATGATTGCTCTCCTCATTGTGGGGTCAGTTGATTACCTCAGCCATCCTCCTCCCATCAATCCAGACTGGTCCGAAAGCCCCAGAGTGAGCAGTCGTGAGTATTACCAGATTTGTATCATTAATGAGCCAATCGAATTGAGAAGTGTACATGTTCTCAAGGACTGTTACGTTATTGGCCAACAGCCAGTAGGATAATGTGAGGAATTAAATTAAAATGTGAGTCATGTTGTTACAGGAAAATAATCAGTGACAGGATGTTGTGATGCATGACCCCAAAGTTTATTATTTATTATTATTATCATTAAAAGTATGTCCATTAGTGTTGTGTTCCTCTTATACCACAGCATTTGCCAACAATTTGTACTGTATTAATGACATCGTAAGGCAGATTGGGGTTCAAGCCCCAGCACTGGCACCTTGCCACTGTTTGGCCCTTGAGTAAGTCTCTTAACCCTCTCTGCTCCAGGGGTGCTGTACCATATCTGAACCCAACCTCCAAATTTGGGATAAGTAAAGAAAGGATTTTCCTGTGCTGTAATGTATATGTGACAAAATAAAGGCTTTTACTAGCAACTATAAACAGCTGTATGAATGAGGGACTAATCAGCATTACGTCTAACCAAAACAGAGACGGATCTGCACATGGACCAGCCTTGCTGCCGCTCGCTGTACGACTTCGACCCCGAGAACGAAGGGGAGCTCGGCTTCAAGGAAGGAGACATCATCATCCTCACCAATCAGATTGACGAGAACTGGTACGAGGGGATGATCAACGGCGAGTCAGGCTTCTTTCCCATCAACTACGTTGAGGTCCTCGTACCCTTACCACAATGAGGCTTGTAAACACTGACTCTGTACAAGAGACACACTCTGTGGAATCTTCATCTTTTAATGCTTTATTTTTCAGCGTCTAAGAGTAGTGATTCAAGACAACTGGAAGTGTATTAGATTCTTGATGAGTAGAGAACATCTCAAAAGTTAGATCAAGTCCAGTCACCTTGATTCATTATTTCTAGACATTAATGAGCTGGATGCCTGAAAATCCTAGTAGGCTTTATTTTTCAGTATTTATTTCTCTTTTGTATGCAGTATCCAGTGTGTGCTTCTGACCTTCTAACTTAGCCTTTGACATTTGTTCAGCACTCTTTTTTTCCAGGTATGTTGATGGCTAGGGCTGTGCTTTTTGTTTGTCTTTTTTTTTTCTTTTCTTTTTTATAATTCCAGGTTCATGTGGTTTAGCGGTTTGAGTGCCTGCACTGAGCTTTCATGCCACCGAAACATAATTTATAAAATGTGAGGATCTCTAATGCTGTTGCGCTTTCTCTGTTGCGCACTTGCTCTTATTATCTGTCTTTTTGTTTACACATGACTTATTGTGATTATCTGGAATCATGACAGCAGTAACAAATCAAAAACGATGCAGAGATTGAAGTACAGGGTGGGCGATGTGGCAAAATGATTATACATCACAATTCTTCTCTCACAATGCATACTATCTGTATCATTTCCCAATGATAATCATCCTCGAATTAGCTACTTGGTGTAACAGTGGAGAGAAGGTCAGAGAAAGGCAGGAGTTTTCAACCTGTTTTCTTCAGTGACCTCATTTTCACCTTCAGACAAAAATTCAGACTGCTACTAAACAAAACATGCAAATATCCGTAAATGTTATAAACATGAACTGCTACTCTGTATGGTTACTTATAGTTTGTGTATTTTCCTATGTTCTGCGGTGAGAAGATACACAGAACAGAAGGCTTCTGCTACAGAATACAGACCAAAGTATCGCCCATGTGTTGTTTAGCATCTGGGTAACCTTTTTTTGTATGACGATGCAGTGCCAGTAATCTTTAAGTAGTTCCCTGCTGCCAATGTCTGGCCACTGTGAATAACAGTGCATTGAAACGTGTGAAAGGTTGACAGAATCACATTCAGTTTGTGACATTAATCTTAAATTCATTAAATCAAGTTCATGTGCATAGACTCCATTAGCTGGAAAAAATCTCCTGCAGCTCCGTCTGACCCTAAACCTGAGAGCCGACGGTGTACTGGCCATCGTATAATATATACTTAATACAAAATGTCTACACACTCAAACCAAACCAAACACAAACCAAGACAAGATCAGAAATTTTTTTCCACCCCTGTGTGAAATTACAACATATAATAATTAAGTGAAAAAACAGGAAAAATAAGAAATATAAAGAAGTCATAATAACCTAGGTGCATAACTGTGCTGGTTTCAGAATGAACCAGTGACATTCAGTCATTCATATTGAAACATAAGCTTAAAAAGCTGTCATAAAATACATGATTCAGATTAACCCCTATTACAGTTTAGTTGTAGGATATTTTTTATCTAATCTTGAGTTCATTCGTAGCAGCTGTTCACAGACGGTGTTCTATAAACGGGGGGAAAATACTGCCATGTGTTAAGGGGTGTGTATACATGGTTAAGGGAGTATATACTTATGCAACTAGGTTTTTGTTTTTCCTTTTTTTTCCGCCCTGTTTTTCACTTAATATTTTTTGTGTTTAGTCCTGGGCTGGATGGACATGACTTATCCTGTTTTTGTTTTTTTTTTAATCACAACACCTGCCATTTTAACAGCAGTGTGTAGACTTTTATATCCATTGTAGCATTTCTTAGTCCTGGTCACAAAGTTTTGGTGTTTAAGCTCATGAGCTAATCGGAGAGCCTAAATTGGCTTAAATTGGATAGAGACACCAGCATTTAAATGACAGGTGAGCTCCAGCGCAAGCACAAAGAAACACTGGTGTAATAAAAAATAAATCAGCACAAAAATCCCTTGTCTGATTTATTCCAAGGTGACACCAACAAACTGAACCTGATGGTTTGGTATTAACTGTCTTCTTGTCGTGAAACATAATGTTTACTCTCAGTTATGATAACGTTTCTAATCACATGTAATCAGCCAGAGAAGAACATATTGTATCACAACATATTGTCTCATCGCCCATCTCTGAAAACTTGTGTCAAATCCTGAAGTGTTTCTTTATGTTAGGATTGCGGTAGTATTGCACTAAAGCTTTAGAATCAACAGTCAGTCACATGGCATGTTGGATTTCCTGTTTGCACTTTTTACTGAATCTCTGTGCCACACCATGTGTTGACATCAGCCTGTCTCAGAGGGTAAACAATGTATGTTCACCTTGGAGCTAATATTTTCCCAGTACCATACGATGATGTTACAAAACCAAAAAACCTGCATCATGTTTCCAGCGGTCCAGTCGTTTGCATAGAAAGCTTTGCAATGCTTTTCATGCCTTGCTTGATTGTTTTTAAACTGACGTGTCAAGACTGACATTTTGATTAGCCAAGTGCCGATATTACAATTTCATATCAGGGTCGTTGTTGAACCACGACGATATTGAAAAACTAACTTGGAATTTGGAATAACACACAATCATTTTTGGCTTGTTTGTACATAACAGTCCAACAGTTTTAGACTCGAAGAATAAATGTTGAACAATGCAGTATATATTATACCTGATTTTTGGCACTTGATCAGTAATGACATTATAAAAAAGTGGTAAATGACTGTATTCCTCCAGTGCCACAAAACTACTCTGTGTAGTTTAATCGAGCCATTCGTATTTTTATTTTAACAGCCGATGACTACTTTTTATCATCTGCTCTGTGAAGACGTTTGCATGGCTATGACTGCCTTTTTCTGTGCTGCGTTTTGTCACTGTTGCCTTTGCTGGTACAAGGAAAGATCACTAGATGTGTCATGCGGGAGAAAAGGGAAAAGATTTTAATTCTTTATTTTGTTCAAATTAGGGCTGCAATTAATGATTGTTTTCTTTTTCTGATCCACTGATCATTCTGCTTTATACTGTATCATATATAAGTATTTTATAAAGGAGGCGAAATCAAGACGGGAAATTTTCCAAAATTCAGCAGCAACAACCCGATGGCTGATGTGCTAATTACCCTGCATCTTAACGGTGGATTAACATTAATAAAAGCATCAAACTATTTTACAGGTCGGTTTAATTATCAAACAGCTCAAATTTTGCAGACCTGTTGCAGCCCTAGTTAAAATAAATGTGCTATAAAGTGCAGGCATCTGTGAACTGTTCGTTATCACAGTTCGTAATAATGTCACGTTCTTGTATTTCTAAAAAAGAAAAAAATTACAATTTTATTCCCCATGTTCTCATTTGTCCAGAATAAGAAACCTTGGAAGACATCTGTATTTTCTATTTTACGGAATAGAACAGACTTTATCTAAGGAGTATTATCTCTATTGGGCTTCTCACAAATATAATCCATATGTTATGGGTGTTGCTTAATGCAACATTGTAGACCTGATGATCTGCTTTCCACGTGACTAGCTGCACTTTTCAACCAGTTTAACAGTGTTTTAAATTTTACTTATTGCCATATTATGTATGTTTATTGTAGATTTGACTGAGATGACCAGCGGCACATTTACAGTATACAGTATTTTTAAAGCTTATCGTTGCCAAGTAATTGCTTTTGCTTGAATACAAGGTGAATAGGAATGAGACAAGCTTAAGCAGGCCTTAATGTGAAATACTTAAGCTGTGGTGCTCCATCTGTTGAGCTCAATGAACTGTTGTTTAGACTGTTTATTAATCATACAGGAGTCCAGAGAGGCCTTGCGTTACATTTATATCGTCCCCTATGAAAAAATTCATCATGCTTTAAGCTTATAGCTAGCTAAATGTACTGACTAAATGTACGGCAAAACATAACGGATGAAATCTATTTGGTTTTATTTTAATTATACTGGTCTAGACTGGTATTGTAAATTGTTTACCGTTTTGGTGTAGATAAATACGGTTAGGAACGAGCCTAGGTACAAATTTAAGCTGTTAAACCATTTGACTTTTGTGTAAATTCCTGATACAAACCTAGACTAATTATTTCCACTTCAGATCAGTCACTATAATGGGACGATATAATAAGAATAAGGCAGGTTCTTTCTGGACTTGTGTTAAGAACACTACTGACTCCTCTACCTTTACATGTTTTGTCCTGTAGCTTTCTAGTCAATTTTGTCACTACAGTACTTGTTTCAGAGAGACAGGCATGTGGACCATATGTATTTTTTTTTTCTTTTACTCTCTTTAGTATAATTTATACAGAAAGTGTTTTATAGATGTAAATGATATATTACAAACTGTATATTGCATAAATAAATGACAAATCCTGAATAATCGTGGAGCCTGACATTTGACGTCTGCTTTATTTCTGTACACAAAAGAAAACCAGTTAATAAATAGATAAATAAGCAACCACTGCTCCTGTAAAATGTCTGCTTTTAAAGTGCATCGCAAAAGATGTATCTAAATGTATGTATGCTGATATTAAATCTTTTAATCCTAAACGTTTGATAACAATGGGTGAGTTCTACACAAGTCTGACTCTGGCAGTCAGATGGCAGAATAAATAGACTCATTTTTATTTACTCTATCACTCGATCTGATACTTTCCCATAAAAGCTTGACTGATTTTACCTCCATTAATGTACTTAGTTAAGGTCCCATTATAGAGCCAGTTAATGAGTCATTACAGTGAATACATAGCTTTAAACAATTAGGAATAACTTCTGTTCAATAAACAATTGTTCATTATGTTTCTAATCCTTCATAAACTACTAAAAAGGTCTAGTTTTCTACACTTTCTGCAGCTTTACCCTTATTAAAATTCTAAATTCTATGCATATGCAAAAATATGCAAATTAAAGACTTCTATGTCATTGTGCCACCCTGTAAAAAAACAATACACCACTTCCTCCTTACATCACGCTGTTTCTACATGTGTATTTGTGTCGGTTCTGTTCTGGCACCAGATGGCAGAATTATCCCAGATAACTAATGAGTTATGTACCAACATGTACCAGTTCTGACCCACACTTCTCACTTGATCAACAACTGACCAACATAAAGTAAAGTCACGCAACTAAATATTTATATACAATTTAAGTGTCTTGATTTTAAACAGCATGTCTGACACATTTTGCTGTAGACCATCTGAATTTGTGTAGTGAACACAAACAGCTTATAATGAATTCAAATTATAAGGGAATATTCATGTACCTTTTGAGCTTTTTGTCACCTTTACTTCATATTAGAATTAATTTTTTTTTTTACTACTTCTATTATTTAAAACAAACAAACAAAAAACCCTCACTCATAAGAAGGCATACTTCCTCTACTGTTTTTATATAAGAGTCTAAACTAACATCCAAGGGAACATATAAGTTGTAGAAGAGATTTGGTGCAATCTTTAGAGTAGAGTATCCTTTCATTTTATCTACATTTCAATATACATTTTAATTTAACAAAACATGAATCCATTGAGTGAGCAGTGTGGAGAGGGGCAGAATCATGTTGGTAAAGACTGAACCCATTAGGATAGAAATGTTCAGTCACAAAATGAAAGTGATCAGTCACTTTGTATTGATTTGTATTCGTGAACACAGACCAGATCAGCACAAGGTTCCCAGCAAAAACAGTGCAACTGTGTACTTTCATTTATCATCTCTTTATATGTATGTCTGTCCATTCTTTTGTGGGGGAGACAGGAATCCAACCCTCAACCCCAGCGTTTCAAGACAGATGCATAAAGGGACCAATTTTTGTTTTGGGGGACTGTCCTGCAAAAAAAAAAAAGAAAATTAGCCTATGAAGCCTAACGAAGAGAAATTTCTAGGGTTTAAATGAATAAAAAGGCTTAAATCTGTACTTTTTAAGCCATCAAGTGTAGTTTTTGGGATTGGGACAAAACTTTGGGTAGCAAAAATTACTCAAGGTAACATATAAAATTGATGTCATTGGGCTTTTCAATATCAAATCTCAATATAAATTTTTTTTTGCACTTTGTCCAGTCAACACATTTAAATTATAATTGTTGGTATGAGTCAAATTAAAGACACGATAATGTTTAGAAATTTGAAGGTTGCTTATCACACAACTCTTCATGTATTCATGTTTCACAATAATCATAAGTTTTTATAGAAAATAAAAAAGGTCAGTCACTACTTAAAACTTACCCAAAACCAAGCTCTAAATCAGATAGGTTTACGGATAAGTGCAGAGAGATTCGGTTTATATCCAGACTTCAGCACTACGTTTGGACGCTCTTGCTTTGTGTGTTTGTGTTTTTTCTCTCAGCACTTGTGTTGCATCATTTCTCTCTTTCTGCAGTGACTTTTCAGACTTTTTATTTTCCTGTTTTAATGGTGAGCAGCACTCATTTCCTGCGCAGGTCCACTTGGGTTGATTCTCCACCAGCAGCTCCAGTGTAGGAAGAGATGTCGTACTGCTCGTCCCAGAGCGTACGTTCTCATTTATTGCTCCATAAGTGTTGCTCCTCCATCCTTCCTTTACCTGCATTGACCTTCTGATCTTCTTCCAGCCAAGGTGATTGAGCTCCAGGAAGTTTAGCAAGATGCAGAACACACCCACAGAGAACATGAAGATGAGGAAGATGCTCTTCTCTGTGGGACGCGACACGTAGCAGTCCACACGCTGAGGACATGGAGGGACAGCACACGTGAAACGAACTGGGACGCAGAACCCGAACAGCAGCCACTGAAGGGAAAGGAATGCCAGCTCTAATGCAGCACGAAAACACACATGGAGCACGTAGGCTTTGGACAGAACTCCAGAGGAACCTCTTGTTAGAGAGATATGTTTTTGGACAAGAGCTCGACGATTTGGGGAAACACGTGCGCTTTTTTCCAGAACATCAGCCACCTTGTCTCTCGGGTGATAACGAGACGTGATGGAGCAGCTTTCAGAATTACAGTTCCGTACACAGTCCTCTATGTTTTGCCCAGGCACCATCTTGGAAAGGTTGTGCCAGGTGTAAAGAATGAAGAAGAGCGACGGCGTGGACACAGCTATAATATGAAAGACCCAGAAACGAGGCTGAGAGATGGGTGCGAAAGCATCGTAGCACACATTGGCACAACCCGGCTGCAGTGTGTCACACACAAACATAGTACGTTCATCAGCATACAGGTCTTCTGCCGCCACGGCAACTACCAGCAACCGAAAAATCGCCATGACCGTCAGCCAAATCCGGCCAATCAGGGTCGAATGCTGATGCACGGCATCGAGGAGCCGCTTCAGCAGTGTCCACTCTGTCATTGCCACCCTGAGTCCCAGTGCAAAAATATTTTGTCCAAAACAGCAGATTTTTTTTTCTCCACCCAGAAGTGCTAGGAGTTCAAATCCTTAAACTGACTCAAGAACTGGAGTTAAATACTTTTAGCAACCAGCAAGACTCAGGATTCTGTATTTCAATCAAATGCTCATCTTAATTAAAGCTAGTACTATTATATAAACCAAACACAGTACCTGCTTTTTCATAGCTCACTTCTGAAGTGCCGTGGCTTCTCCGTGCCATCCTTTCCTATCCTTTCCCTGCTCCTTTTAGATAAGCACCCTACTAACGGAGGCCACTTGACTCCGGGTCACATGGTGCTTTCTCTGTCATCTTTAACCTAAGCCATACTTTTAAAAAGCCTAAGCAGACAGCACTTTCCTACTTCAGATAGCGTCTGGTTCTTTTTAGCTCCGCCGCCACTCAGAGATAAACAGAGCTTCCTTTAAAAGGATGGATGTTTAAAAATACAATTCAGATAGCAGGTGCTTTTTTATGCACTGTTAAAATGTTCTCTGGTTTTGTTGTTTGTGTGTAACAGGTTTAATATATACTGATATCTTATTTGTTGTGTAAATCAGTAAATCGTTGAATGTGAGTTTAATCCTGGGAGTGAAGTTTAAGATAATGAAAACCACAGATCCATTACAGCATATTCTTTATTAAATTTATATATATAAAATTGGATACTTTAGGGTTCTAAACAAATAGACAACATTGACAATCAGTTCTTCTTGAGGTCTCTAGGTGTTCTGCTTAGATGTTCTGGCATGTTTCACTTCAAAAGTGGGGAAAACGTGCAAAAAAGTTCCTCTGACAAATTCTGATTAAGGCTTTTGTCAGCACACTGATTAAATTATGAGAACAAATTAAATTTATAACCAATTAACATGTGACAAAAGATACAGGGTCACAGTCGTTTGCGTACATAACTAAGAAAAATTACAGGAAATGTTTTTCTCTCAAATCCAAAATCCTGCAACGCTACATGTTCAACAGCTGTCTACCATGTTAGTCTTCAGGAACTGTTCCCTACATCTGAAGACTCGTACAAACCGTCCCATGAGCTTAACATGAGCATGTGTAATGTGCAATTATAGCAAAGTGCAAAAGAAAAGATAACGCGGCATGCCAAGGCACAATAAATAGGGAGGAACGGACCTTCCAAAGACCAAGCAAGAAAAGTTTGCAGACTATTATTGCTGGTCTTGATTTAGCCCAATACACCTCATTTAATATGTTCATGTGAATGAAATGAGGGCTTTATGTTCCTTCTCGGGTCGTAGTCTTGGGCCCTGGAATAAGAAACAGAAATTGTTGCTACGAGAAACCATTTCAGGGCATGATGGTTACATAGATATATGAAACACTTTGTGTGAAAGATTTGGCATGGCATGTCTACATCTGACTCCACCGCAGACATCAGGTGTAGATGGCAGTTACATTACTACACAGCTGGCCTCCTGACTTGGCACATAACCCTGTAAAATACAAGTGGATTTTATCAACATGCATTCTATATTATTAAACAGATAAAGAAAGAAAAACTGTGGTTCACTTCTGTTATTAACACATCTTTTTTGAATGCTTCTTGTGGACGTCTCAATTTTCTGTGGTTATATCCCTTATATCTTATGGCCTCATTTTCTAAACTCTATTGCCTAAAAAAAAGTTTGTTTCAGGGGATATAGGCCTCAAGAGCAGAACTTACCCAGACTGCATTCTGATGCAGTGGGAAAATAAGTGAATGAAGCCATTACTAACTCTGCTCCCACTACCCACTGCTATATTCTCTGGCAACACTGTCGAGATACATTGCCAAGTTTAGCTGTGTAGTTTATATGAATTAAGTTTATATTATATTTATACTGGAGAAGTCTTGATATTTTAAAGGTTGCAGCCTAAATGGTATGCATTCAAGCACCTGCTACTGATTTAAAACAGATTCCTAAATCAGAGGTTATCAGGAATATAAAGGAGGAGACTACATTTATGCTGGACACAACTTCATTTGAACTGCACAACACTAGAAAGCCAGAAAACCACTGCTGAGTAGATATTATTGGGGTGAGGGACTATTCTCAGCACAACACTGAGTCTGACATGATAATGTTTGTGTTGAAGCAACAAGTCTATTATGTACAACGAGTATAAGTGTAACACACTTTGTACTTGCTGCACTTGATCTGATCCACTAACCTTGCTTATGTACCTTGTACACATGCAGTTAGAGACTGTAACTCACCCTTTTTCTATGAACAATGTGTGTTACTCATACACTTATACCCATGGTTTCTGATTGTTGCTGGCTGGATACTTGCCAATCCAGCTGTTACATGTCTACTGTTTCATTCAAAGCATTCCCTTTTTGTGATAGTACTGAAAGTTATTCATTATGGTGACCAAGAGCTGTACAGAAGGTTATGGGCATTTGACCTACAGTGCAGGCAACACATCACAAACCATTGTTTTTGGGTGATATTTAAGCTAAATTTTAAAAGGATCTTTTAAAGAACTTTTAAAAAGATCTTGACCATATATCTTTCTCAAAAATAAATAAAATAAAATTACTGTTAAAGCATTTTCTGATAAGACTGATAGAAAGCAGGGCATGGAAGCATGCATGCGCAGACATTTGGCTAACGAATGAGATAACTGGCAAGCTTGTTGCTGAGCCTGCTGTATTAAATGCACCTTACTTCAGGGACACACACCAGAACTGGCTCAAAAAAGGATAATGTTGGCCATTACTTAAAATAAGACTGACACCACTGCATTAGATGGCCTTGTGGGTGCAGTCTGATATACTAGTTTATTAAGATTCCTATGTCACTGTAGAGGTTGATTAATGATGGCAAATTAAATATAATATTAAAAGTCAGTCATTTTGAACCTTTGAAATAAAGAATTACTTGGTAAAAAAAATACAGCATTGTGTCAATAAGAACAGTTAAATCCAAGGAGCAAAGCATTGCCTTAAAAAAAAAAAAAAGCATCATGCTGTAAATGAGAAGCTGCAGAAGACAAAAGCATGCACATAGCAGCACTGTGATTATGCTCACATCACGAGTCTCACCTACTCTGCTAGGACACATCAGGAAAGAGCACAACATTTCTTTTTCTTTCTTTTGGCCTTTGCAGAAGAGAAGAAATAAAGAGAAGAGGGCTACAGTGGACAATGATTTCTGACGAAATACTAAACAAAAGGTGAGTTGTTTATTAGATGCCACCCGATAGCTACAGAAACTAAACAAAAAAAAAAAAACTTGATTGTGTCCGTTGACTTGAATAAGCACTGCAATTCACTCATGAGAAGGGATTATTTTGAATACATCTGAACACAGTTTATTGTATTCAGATTATTGTAAATTTGTAGTTTGATCTATGATGATATCAGGATTAAGACTAGCAATTTCATGAAATTTGTGAAACCTGAAACAGGTGGGAATTTTCTAAAATGTGTTATTGAACTGCACAATGCATCATTAATAATGTAAACTCTGTAACAAGCTGTTGTCCAATTACAGCAACTGATATTTCTAAAAAAAAAAAAAAAAAAAGCAAGCATGATTTCTGGAGGTGTCATGTGTGACTATTTTATAGGTGGCTTATTTAAAATGTTAGCACAGTAAAGTGACAACAGGAGGCGTATCCTCAAGTCACTAAGGCAGAACAGACGAAACTGAAAATTGAAATGATTCAGAACTGAAATATATATTGAGCAATAGTTCTGAGGATGAAATCTTTTAACTTCAGTTAAGGATGTGGTCATTAAATGAAATCAACTGAGTTACCTGCCGGCGGAGGTGAATTTCGGATCCAACGCCGCTCTCTTCATCCAGATCCTCGTCCAAGTCTTCATCTGTTTGACCCTGCAGTCGCACCACACAGCGCTCTGCAGTCTCCTGAAAACACAAAAATGGTTTAATGCTATTAATCAGAACAACACAGATGCTAGTATCATGGTCCCAAATTTTAGCCTCAGTAACGCGGAGTTAATAACTTCATATTGTAGATCAGCCTCCAGTATAGAGATCTCTTTCCCAATACAGAAAAGGAGGGTACAATGACAGTAAGTTAAATGTAAAAACAAATATCACAATTCTATTTGCATAAGATCCATAGACCATTGTTACAGCAGTGTGAGGATTGAGTTATGTGGTAAGCTCAAGTACTGAACAGAAATAGCCTTACTTCATTGTACTGATTGAGAAGAGACACTCGGACATCGCTCACAGCTCCCCACGACTTTGGGCTTCTCAGCACCAGATCACAAAGGGGTTTCTGCTCTGCTCGTGCTCCTGCTGACCAAATCTGGGCAAAACACATTTTTGTTCATATAGTGTAATGTCATTTCCATTCATAATCTCTTTCATAAATAATTGGTGAAGTCTGTGAAAAATGTCGGAGTAGATACTGTAAATGCAATGTTCTACCTTTTCAGTTTTAATGAGTAACTAGACTTTAAAATACTTAACTTGTGATTGTTCAGAGCTCTGCTGAGAACATTACAAAATAATATTACAATAATATGATATTACAAAAAATATGAATGGCAATGATCTATACATAAATGGGATCCAATGTGCGGGACCTTGATCATTCATACAGCTGTGGGTTAAGGGCCTTGCTCAGAGGCCAACACCTTAACCATTGAGCGACTACTTTACCTGTTACACTACAGTAGGTAATGAGCTATTTCCTAAAAGAGATGATTTTCAAGTTTGCTCAGTTGAGAGTTAAACAGAATGCTTACATCATCTCCAAATTACAAAGTAGCTGGACTTGAAGTAAGACCTGTAATCTTTTATTTTTCGCTGGTCCACTCAAAAGCTACCACTAACTTGCTTTATGTTAAACTGTGTATATTTTCACCGTCAGTGTTTGCCCAGCAGCCAGAGTGTGCGATGAAGGGATCTTAAAGGTGATGTCAGGTCCTCCTGGTTGACTCCTCCTCACTACCCAGCCTCCTAGTGGCTGATCCTGAAATGGTAGCCATTAAAATAAGGCTGAACTATTTGTGCATTAAGTCACAATTCAGTGCGTCTTAAGTAAGTAAGTAAAAGGAAACTGGAGAACCCACAGGAAACCCACAAACACAAAGAGAACATGAGAAACTCCACAAAGATATTAACCTGAGCCCAGTGTTAAACCAGGGACCCTGGAACTCAATGTGGCAAAACTCCCTGCTACTATTGTCTCGTCCTAGAATTATTCTGATTATTACCAATAGTAAAAAAATAAATAAATAAATAAATAAATTCAGTAAAACTACTAAGGAGTGAACTACTAATCATGTATACTTATGTATGCCAGTTAATGAATATTATAGATCCGGAAAAGGATAACAAACACAAAACTAAAATGTGTTTTAAGCATGATCATGCTCAATGTGTTTTTGGGCCCAAAACTGAACACATTCATATAACCTGAAGAGAATTTGTTGTGAGATGTTCTTACATGGTCAGAGTTGTTCTTGAGCCTTATGAAGTTTCCATCAAGGTCTATCTCTTCGATGGACACGCAGCCACGGGTGGACGAGTGCTGAGACAATTTGTAGCTCGGAGAGAGACCTGTCCCACCCTCATGTTTACGTTTCTTTCCCCAGGCCTTTCGTGTGGCTTGGACATGTGTGCGGGAGATGGGAGCGTGCTGAGAGGGACTTGGGGAAAGATTGAGTCTGGGAAGAAAAATTACATAGTGCATTTGAAAATTGACAAAAAAGCTGACAAGCAACTATAAAGAAAATATCTACTAAAAAAAGTATTACATTACATAAATGCAAACTGGATTTTCTCCATAACATTTACAATACAGTTCTTAAATAGAAAGTTTACATGCTCTCTTTCCCCAGACCAAACTATCATCATTGCTGGAGAACGACTCTCACCCCCTGTATGAAACCGTTTCATCTCTGAGCAGCTCCATCAGCAATACAGATGGCCCTTTATTCCTGCTGCTATTAGACTTTACAATAAAAGCTGCTCCCAGTAAACCAGTCACCATAATTACACAATGTTATTACTGTTTAACTGTAATAATAACAATAACAAAGTATTCACATTCTTTCTTAAATAATGTGCAATATGTCTGTTAGCATGGCTACTTTTTTTCTTTTATTCTTTGATATATTTGCATTTCTTTCTATATGCTGCTGTAACAGAGAAATTTCCCCATTGTGGGACGAATAAAGGTACATCTTATCTTATCTTAGACAGAATAATTCAGACATTCACATGTGTTACTCAAGTAGCTGTTGGTTTGTAGAAGTCAAAATGTGCTTAATAACAAGTGAATATGCTTCATGTCTTACCGTTTCTCCTCTCCCTCCAACATCTTGCGGTAGGCATTGATCTCCATGTCCAGCATGAGTTTGACATCCAGCAGACTCTGGTACTCCTCGAGCTGTGCCTGCATCTGCTGCCTCATGTCGGCCATCTCCTGCTCCTTTTGGGAGAGCCGCTGTTGGCTGAGCTGCCTCTCGCGATCCAGAGCACGCTCCAGGTCCTGCACGCGTGCCTCCAGCTCCCGGTTCTCACACACAGAAAACACATTTTACTCTATTCATTAATGATGCAATTTTAGGAAAATTGAGATAGATAGATAGATAGATAGATAGATAGATAGATAGATAGATAGATAGATACATGACAGTAATTATAAATCACATTAAGATATATTTTATTTTTGTAACAAGCATACATTTTTAAGTTCTTATGCTCAGTATGATGATTGGAAAAAAATGGTCAGCAACTTTCTTACTAACCAAAATGATGTAAGGTTTACATGTGGCCAACAAAACTGTAATAGAAAACACAACCAACTGGAGACTCTATGATAATATTTATCATCTATGCGCTACCTGTTTCTGCAGGCAGTTTATCTGCTTGGACTGGGACTCCACTTTTATTCTGGTCCCTTCCAGCTCTTCTCTGGTAGAGGTGGCATAATCACTGTTCTTCAAGGCCACCTGCTTGGCATTTTCCAGCTGCAATGCATAAATGAATGAACACATCCTACATTTCTATACACACTTCTCTTTATCATACATGTTGCTAGATTTAAATGTTTGTAGATAAACTGTATGCAATTTGCTCGGTTCTGCAATATGTGGTTTCTTTGGATTTTTGTGATGTTCTTCTGCTGTGCTTCTTTGTTCTATTGTTAACTTTTAACTGGTAACTCATATTACTATTTGTAGACACATCTCACTCCATGGTCCCATGTCCCATGATAAGACTTAATTAAATATCAAAACATCTCTGAATGCTTCTGAACTGCGTGGTCTCAGTCTAGTCTCGAGCAAACCTTTGCATGGTTTGATGGCAGTGAGAAAACGAACTCTGAAGCCACCCAATTGTAGGAAGTGAATCAAACATAAAACAGCATGCAGGCATTTGTTTAGTCAATTGTTTAATTGGTTCGCACTGTGCAAACTACACCAACAGAGACAAGTTTAGAACTACAGAAATGTGAGAATCCAGAAACATGATAACCAAATCTACAGGCATCTAATGTTGGCTTATCATCACTGGCCTGTTTTTATGTACTCTGCAATGGTTTGTTTGCTGCTTTCTTTTAAACTATTTATGACAAATGAGTAACTTTCAGATGTACACAACTCTTGGTCAAAGGTTATATGTGTGTGTGTGTGTGCGCGTATGTGTGTGTGTGTGTTTTCCTAATGTCATACAAATCAAAGGGTATATTCCTTTAGATTCACACTTAAAAATGAATGTGCCCTCAATATTTCTTCTGAGAAGTAATTTTCAAGCACACGTACACTAATTATGAGTTAGGCGTGAGCGAGAGTGCCCTGCTAATGTACCTTAGAGTTAAAGTTGCGCTCCAGGTCCTCTTTATACTGCTGGATCTGGGACTCATGCTCTTGTCGTAGCTGTTGCATGGCCTCTGCTAACTTGCTCTCAAACTCCTTCTGCCTTCCTGAATCCACCTCCACCAGACGACTCTCGTATCGACTCCGCATCTCCCTAACTTCCTGCAGACGATATTTATAATGGCAAATTTAATTGCGTAGAATTGTGGTTTGAGATCTTTGTTACTTTGGCTGCTATTTAGATCAAGAACAAATATAATGTTTTAATTGTACATGGGATAAGGACAAAGTACTTAATAACGGTGTTACTTTAGCAGTTCTACACAGTTGTTTATATAATATATAGATCACTGTCATTGATGCCTAAATCAAACACCACAAAAACAGAGGAACAGTGGTAATATTTTGAATTTATAAGTACACTACAAAGAGAAACACACCTGTTCACCGAGCTGCTTCTGAAACTCCATTTGCTCTTGGAGGGTCTGCATCTGGTTCTCTGAGTCAACTCGACGAAGCATCTCTGAATTAACCTGAGCTTTGGCATTCTGCAAGGCTGAGTCCAGCTACGCAACAAGAAGTAAAGCACACAACAGAATACTTCCTCATACCCAGCATCCCCATCAGTTCTTTTCCATCCTTGTTCCATTAGTAGGATATGTTCTGTCAGATATGTCTAACTGGACAATTACATTACACCTCTCTTATCGATAAGGCTTTTCTATCTGCAAACCTGCTCATCAGATGTGTGTTATATATTTTTAATGTTTCTGCTTATCAAACATGCCCAGAGTATGAGCATGAATAACTCATATCTGCAAAGGTCATTACAGTATTGTTACCTACACAGTCCTCACCTGTTAGAGACCTGTTTCTCTAATATTGAAATGAAACTAAATAGTACAACTCACATTTTCCACTTGTGTTGTGAGGTCTGCAACATCGTTTTCCAGCCTGCGGTTAGCTGCTAATAAAGTAGCATAGTCTGCCTCTTTGGAGTTCAGTGCGGCTTCAAGATTCCTCCAGCGCTCCACTGCGTTGCTCAGCTCAGATTCTTTCTTGTTATTCCTGCATGGCAGTAATAAGAAATAAAACTGTGAAGTGTGACCAATAGATTTATAGATTTATCATATTTTAAAGGCGGTTTGACATTTTATTAAGGTCTCCAACATGCCTAACTTAAGCTATAAAAGATGGTAATGTAAAAATTGGATGCCATTTAGGTTTAAGCCCAGAAGCACTTAGGGATATGAATAAAATATAGGTTTCTAATAAACTATTTATTCATTTAATGAAAGTACATTGTTTGTATACTGTCTTTTTAGGGGGCTTTTAATGCTTATATTGAAATGTTTGCCACCTAGTGATTCTGGTGCCAAGTTATTGGTTGTTGCAGTACTGGTTTTATTTCTGTGAGAGATGAGCGTAAATCTACTGAACTCACATCACACATCTGACCCTCTAGTGTCATGTCTGGTAATGGGATTCCAGCACCTCTAATCACAACCACATGTTTGTTGAAAAACAACAACAACAATACCTTTTCATTCTGCATAATGCATTTGGTTAAATTCCTAGTGAAGACAAAGCAAAGCCTAATTTCCACTGGTGCCACTTTTAGCAAAAGTCCAGTGGGATTGTTAAACAAAGTGAAAACATGTATGTTGATGAACATGAAAAACTGCAATGTAATAGATCCCTGTTGTGTTCGGTATGGTTGAGGTCTGGGTTTGTATGTCTTGTGCATGGAGCTTTGCTTTGTGCAAGGGCCATTGTCATGCTAAAACATGTGTGGTCGCCATAGCTCCAATAAGGGAACTTATAGTAATTGAATTGTAATCGAAAGACCTCCTATACAAGCTTATGCATGGTTGTGATGAACAGGATTGAGCACATGAATGAATACTCTAGTTTAAGTGCAATTGACTATCTTATAATACTTGGACACGATAATTAAGATGTCATGTCTTCATGCAGGGAAAATATGTCATACCTGGTCACTAGCTTGCGATGGTCTTCACACAGTTGGCTGTACTCTATCTGAAGCCTGGCTCTCTCATTCGCTGTATTGTCTAGAGTTTTTCTAGCGTCTGCCAGCTCAGTTTCATACAACAGTCTCACGTTCTTCAGCTCCCGGCTCGTGGTCTCTTCTTTCTCTTCTAGAAGGAGACGCATGGATGATTTGTCATTCTCGAGCTGCCGCACGCGCTCAATGTAATTGGCGAGGCGGTCATTGAGCTGTCGCAGGTCGTCTTTCTCCTGCAAGCGACTTATGCGGGTCGGACTTACGGAGGACGGAGAGCCTCCTGCGGCCGCGGCAGTGGCGGCGCTGCGGCGGCCGGAGCGTGAAGGTCGGCCGGCTGAAGTCTCAGGAGTTGACGTTATCATGGCTGCTTTGCTGGTCTCTCTGTCACACGTTTCTACCTTTTTTTTCAGCACTATTCCTCTAAAATGAGTTTTCAGCCGCTAAAACAGACTCCCAATCTCCCCAAACCGCAACAAAACTATAGAATCATCGATAACAAACGCACCCGTTGTCAATAAGGGCCATGTCTCTGTATATATAATACGGTGCGATTCGAAATAAAACAAACAACAAAGCAAAACCGCTAACTTGCTAAATAGAACTTAATTCCTAAGGCATTAATCCAGTAAAACCCTGCTCGTGTTGGTGTTGTTTTCCCCCATGAATGTCACTTTAATCGCGAACAGCTGGTAAAGAATTGATGGCACCCAATGAGCGCTGTGACGTCACATGACAAGAACTAAAGCACGTGGGGCTGACTGCTGGTGCAATTTAAAGCAATGGCTGCACCCTGGAAATAAAACAAATTCACTTCAATTTCACAAACTATATCACTAACACATATTTTAAATATGTCTCTCCACCCCCAAAAAAGAAAATTTATGAAATAAAACATTCAAAAACTAAATATTTGCATTAAACAAAACATATTAAATTATACAATGTAGTGTTGGTGGTTAGTAGCCTTATTTATCTAAGATTTAATTTATGATACATTTATTATTTTATAAAATGTCAGAAAGCCGGGGCCCCCTGGCACCTTCTCAGGGCCCCCAATTTGAGAACCACTGGTCTATTTGTGTCAAACAAGTTGTGAATTTGTTGTAACATTAAAACAGATCATGACTTACTCTGTGCTCGAAGTGATGCTCGCAGCTCCAGTGGTTTTCTCTGTGGGTGAACGAGGATGCTGAACAATTCCAGGACATGCTTTTTTTCATTGGTTGTTGCGTTAATCTTACCCAGATACAATAGTGCTATTTTCTGATTGGCTATTGTGTAGCCTTTTCTTTTTTTGATTGGCTGAGAAGTGGCAGGCTCGACTCCAGGGGAGAAGCTCTTGATTCCTGCCCGGTGCCATAGAGACAGCGGTGCGGACTGATACCTTTTGGGCGCTGCAGCTTATTAAATATATGATAAATAGTAAGTTTTTTCTGCGTGAAAAATACAATGAGGCAGTAAAATAATCATAAAATCATACAATAAAATCATCTTCATGATCTTCATGCACGACAATGCACCATCTCATGCTGCAAAGAATACCTCTGCATCAATGGCTGCTATGGGGATAAAAGGAGAGAAAGTCATGGTGTGACCTCAATCCTATTGAGAACCTTTGGAGCATCCTCAAGCAAAGGATTTAAGAGGGTGGGAGGCAGTTTACATCCAAACAGCAGCTCTGGGAGGCTATTCTGACAGCTTGCAAACAAATTCAAGCAGAAACTGTCCAAAAACTCACAAGTTCAATGGATGCAAGACTTGTAAAGCTGCTATCAAATAAGGGGTCCTATGCTAAAATGTTTAAAAAGTTAAAATGTTATAAGTTTGATTGAAATAGCTTTTGATTTTAGTAAATATTCTGCAAACACAACAAATGACAATTTTCTTTTCTTTACAACCTATAAAGTGTTTCAAAACTTACTGTGTGTAATAATTTGGAACAGCGCATTGTAAGTTTTTTATGTTTAAAAAAATACTGTCATCATTAGGAGGTTTGTTCAATAAAATTATGCTGACTGTTATTTACATCAATTATTTAGGTAAATGAGAAAAAAAAATATATATTCCACATTAATATCATCCACACGAGATGATAGTAATAACGACTTGTATTCTATTCTGCTTTGTTCTATTTACAGTTATACATATTTTAATTAGACTTTTTATATATAAATTTTTGTGATTATATAAAGTTTTATAAACACAGTTCACATCTAGACACTACGTCAGAATGTAATGTCAGCCAGTACGTTATCTGTGCATTTTTCTATGCTCAGTAGGTCTGTTGGTTTGTAAACATTCTGTAAATTTTCTGTCCACTTTATTAAACAGACCTATGTTGTTTTGTTCCAGCTTGGTGGAGTTAAATTTAGAGAGTAGAGCATGTATTTTTCATTACATTTACATTTCCAGCATTTAGAAGATGCCCTTATCCAGAGCGACTTACGTTATCTATTTTTTAAATAATTTTTTTAATACAACTGAGACAGGGGCCCGACAGTGGCAGCTTGGTGGACCTGGGATTGAACTCACAATCTTCCGATTGGTCGCCCAACACCTTAAGCACTAGGCTGCCACTCACTCATGCAGTTGTCCCTGCAGAGTGTGTGTTATTTGTCCTCTAGCATTCATCATTTTCACTAGAAGACAAGAATACTGCTGTTTGCTGGAGATTTGACAGGTGGGCTGTTTTTTTTAACCCATTAGATGTTTAAAATCTCAGCAATGATATATACTGCATAGTCAAAGCATCGCTATTATGTCAGTGTCACTTCTGTGCTGAGAATAATCCATCGCCTAAATGATAACCGGTCAGTAGTGGTCCAGTGGTGTTCCTTTTCTACTGAAGTTAGTAAAGGGGAGATAGCAAGAGATGGTCTACAGCCAATAACGGTATAACTAATTGAATTAGTTAAAATGCTATGATAAATTAAGTGCAACAATTCAACAGCAATAACTAATAACCATTTTGACAGTACATATATCTATGTCTATTGCATGGTTGCATGGTATTGCAGCAATGAATTGAGGAAGCTCAGAGAACTCATATATTTAATCTGACAACTATCACTGACAACACACTGTCTTCTATTCTGTATTTCATTCTACCTTCACATTCATTACAGTAGTAGACTACACATGCACTTTGATTCTTCCAAGTTAAAACTCTATTTTGCATAATGCTTTGGATAAAGTGTGGATACATTGCAAATGCATAAGTGTAAACATATTTAAAATTCACACAGTATAGAACGTTCTGCCTGTGCAGAGCACCGAGCTCATATAAACAGTAGATGGAGACAAAACTAAAATGTTGGTGGTTCTCCTTAAACTGCATAGAACAAGTCAAGTATGTAGTATATGTGAAACCATGCTTTTTTAACCACAGGTAGTTATGCCATTTTATACATCAGCCTGAACACATAGTATACATCCTAGATAAACATGAAATTCCATAGTGCAATTCATAAGTTTAGTGTGTTTACGGTGTATCAAATTAGATGCAGAAGACGTGATGAACTGTAGAAAAACAGTGTAGAAAACAGATAGTATGGTGCCATATTATACTGTATATATAGCTTTTACTGTCTATATAACTATAGAAGACAATGTTATGTTGCTATGATAAGCAGACTTATTATATTCCAATAAACTTATATTCATTCTTTTGCCATTTTTGTATTTGTTGTTTTTCATCCATCATTAGATCTGAATAGATCCATTACACTGCCACTGGACCATGATTCAACAAGTTTAATGACAAACACTTGTGTATTGTGTATGTGGACGTTTCAGTTCATGCCAAGCTCATGACAAAGACCTGGTTCAAGTAAAGATCAGTTTGCTGTGTGTAACTAATACAAACATGCTGTATGTATTTATACATAGAAGTTTAAATGTATAGCATTAAGTCAGTTGTTTCCACATAGCAGGAAACAAACCATAATGATGTAAGCTTGTTGTAATCAAACCTAAGACAGGGAATAAACATAAGCTGTAAGATCTATAGATTGGTTGCTGAAGTTAATTAAAACCAAAGATGTCCACTGCCAACTTCTGTTCTTCACATCGTAATGTCAGCATGAGTGTGTAGTGATCTGCTGGCGTGTGCTGAGTTCTTTGATCATAAATCCATGCTTAATGAAACACAACACACATCTGAAACAAATCCATAAAATGTTTATTTCTTGATCCTTGAGCTTATCCTGATGATTTGGCCTCGCTGTGGCAGTGTGATTGTCAAAGCTTAGTGATAAAACACTATGATAAAGGGGTGACAAAGATATGCAACAAGTGATGTGACATGTCAACATATCGGGTGTTTATTACTTCTATTGTTTCTCCTCCTAATCCTCCTCCTCCTCCTCCTCCTCCTAATAATAATAATAATAATAATAATAATAATAATAATAATAATAATAATAATAATAAAGAAAATAACACTTTTAGAGTCTGATTATTTTTTGAGTTTTGATGAACAAAAAACATTCTTTGGTGTGTTATAGAAATATGACACTCTATAAGAAAAAGCATTTCTCAAGAGAACTCAGGTTTAAAGCTGGTCCTAACTCTGTAACAGGTTTTGAACTTTGACAAACTGGTTGCCCATTCAGGGTTAATTCACTGCTTGCGACTTGTCAAATTAAAGAGTTTACTGAGGCAGTTTAGTCAAATTTTGAATACCACTTTCGACATAACTTATACACATATATACTATTTACAGTAACAGTACATGAGTAATCATGCACTAATATCTCTCATTATTTCCTGTCTTAAATTAACAATAGGTTTATTGTTGACTGTTACTATTCATAAACTAATAAAGACCTAACCTTAACCATGACATGAGTTTTATGGATTCATGAGTTTTATGGATTCACCTTACATTAGTGCATTAGTAATTGTATATTTATTAACATACTGGTGTAAACCAAATCAAACATGCTCAGTCTAAGTCTAACAGACCAGAAAATAATGATCATAATCATGCCCTATGAACGAATAACTTCCCATTCAGGTGTATTCTTATTTCATGTCTGGTGTTCCGGGGATAGCCTTCATGTTCACCATGACCCTGACCAAGATAAAACATGTAATGAAGATGAATGCATTTGCATCATAATCACCATAATCCTCTTCTGTCTAAATGATCACTATAGGAGGTTCTCAGTTATATACCCTAATCCCTACCTCCTCCTCCTCCTCTTCTTTGGTTTCCGTGCTGCTCTTCGAGTGTTGGTCGCCTAGTGGAGCAGCAGCAGCGCCAAACCCATCTCTCTCTCTCTCTCTCTCTCTCTCTCTCTCTCTCTCTCTCTCTCTCTCTCTCTCTCTCTCTCTCTCACTCTCTCTCTCTCACACACATATTGCTCAATGCAGCCGCTCAGCACCTTCACAATCTGGGCTTCAACCTCAGCTGGACTTAAAGCTCACACTGATCGTGTTCGCGTGTCTCCGCGTTTAAAAAGCCAAACCAGCGCGTGACTTTCACTCCGGAGCGACGACGGTAAGCGCGCGCGATCGCCACATCTCCCCTCTCTGTGTCACTCATCACCGAGCCGCTGAGTGACCATAGCTCTCGACACCTAGTCCTAGTCGAATGATTATTATTATTTTGATTAGTAATCGACAGAGCAATAAATACCGATGCGTGTTACCGATCACCAAAGGTGCCTAAAATTACGCGCATGCACGCATCAGTGTTGCCATGCAGGACTGCGCCTGCACTATGTCCTATAGAGTTCATACTTAACCAAAACTCTGCAGTGCTCATGTATGGCAGGGATGATGCGTATCACATGCATACGAGCACCAAAAGAACTTGTACTCCTTTCATATTGCACTCTACATTGCTTTATTAATTGCCACTGCAATCATCTGTAGCGTATTAATAATATTGCTTACTAGAAATGCTGCAATTTAGTAATAATAATAATAATAATAATAATAATAATAATAATAATAATAATAAAAACATAAACAGAATTGTTTCATCTCTCATCTACATCATCTATATTAATCAACTAAAATAAAGTCTGTCTGTTTATTGATCACGAGATAAAAGTATTCCAATGCAAACTGGTCTGAGCATTGATTAAAGATCCAGATCCTGTTTTGCACAAGATCATGTATATATATATATATATATATATATATATATATATATATATATATATATATATATATATATATATATATAACATTATTTGTAATGTATTTAATTCATTGTGTTTAATATTCAAATTCAAAATTAAAAATTAGTTTTCATCTTACGATAAAAAGAAGGTAGAATCATAATAGAAAGCCTATCTCTTGCTATGATATGATATTAGTATGAAAGTATATCTCTCTTTTCACAGGCTATAACACTTATGAGGATTTTTGGATAAACACAGCATTAAAAAAATGGAGCTTCTGCTTTTTCCTGTGTGGCAGATGACCATGGCGCTCGCTCTCGTGCTTTCTGGGATTCAGGTAGGATCAGAAGCACCCGTGATCTCTGATATGCTGTATATTTATTAGACATGCATTAATATACATGCACAACCAGAAAAAAGCCTGAACAATGTACAGTTATGTTTTTGCTTCCATTGTATTCGGAAAAGGAATAGTTTGAGGGAAAAAAATTATATTTAGAAATTTGTACATTGAATATGGATGATTAGCCATAACATGTATGGAATCTAAAATTTAAACCTATAGTCTTGCACTGAACCAGAGGTTAATGTACTTAACAGTTAATATATGCCAGTCACATCCAAAATTCTATCTAAAAAGCAAAGCAAAATTTAAGCAAAGCATTTTGATGTTTAAATTATTGCTTTTGTGAAATAATAGGAATAGATTTAAATGAGTATTTCTAAGGTATAATGGTGGAAGTTGGTCTTGGGTAGGAAAAAAAAAGATTTTATTTGTCCATGGAAACTTAATCTATGTTCAGCTTCACTGTGAATTTATTGTGCATTTTATAGATTACGGTAAGTTATAACGTCTGCTAAAACACGTACACATACGTGTCTATATCACATCACTGGAAAACTGGATACCGTTTTAGCCAGATATGTACAATGTGTGGTATTTATATAAAAGATTTATTGCACTATATCATAACACTAATTATTAGCACAAGCCTTCCATAGATATTCATTCAAGAACAAGTCTGCATTTAGGCTCTGTGCTGAGCTGCATGTTTAGGGGGCACTGTTTGAATGCTGCCTGTTTTTATGCGACACAGGACACAAGGTGCCAGTTATATATAGTGTAGTGAGGAGCTTAATGGAAGACCTGGCACATATGAATGCTGCCTAATCCGTGACAATAGGCAGCTGAGGGACGCTTGATAACGGCAATTTCCACCAGCTGAGGTATCTTTCTGCTTGTGCCCCAGTGGTTTGTGTATGTGTGTATGTGTGTATGTGTGTGTGTTTGTGGGGGTGTGTACGGGAATAGCAGAAAAGTGAAACCTGAGGCTTTCCCTTGTGGTACCTGATGGGAGTGTGTATGTGTGTTTGTGTGTGTTTGTGTGTGTGTGTGTGTGTGTGAGTGTGTGTGTGTTTCTCTGTGTGTGTGTGTGTGTGTGTGTGTGTGTGTGTGTGTGTGTGTGTGTGTGGCCTGAGCACAGCTAATGGACAGAAATGAGAGCAGGTAGCAAGACACAAAAAGAGTGTCCTTCTTGTAGACCAATGTCCCAGACATACTGTCTACAAACAAATGATTGTAAAATACTGGGTTTCCTTATATCACTTGCTGATAAAAATGCTGTTACTCATCAAAAATGTTAATATACAGTATATCTCATATATAATACCAATTATATCAGTGTTTTATTTAGTTTGGCTTCTCAAATCAGATATGCATTCAACAGTTTACATTTAGGGGAATGACAAAGAAATGAAGAAACCGGATGTTTAATGCACAATAGGTCAAAATACTTTCTAGAATTAGTGAATAAAGTTCATCAGTCCAGCTGCACTGCTCTACCACAGATCTGTTTTGTTAGTTTGTTTTAGGAGACAAATACGATGAAAAGCATGACATGTAAAAGCATGTGTCATTTCCTCTATAATTTTCCAGCGATTTATCCACTTTATCCAAGAAAAAACTTATTTTGTCAATATTTGTAAAAAAGATCTAATAAATACCGTCTCAATCACATCACATTGGCAAACATTACAAACTGCTAAAACATTTGTTGCATAAAAACCCTTTTTTCTTGCTGTGCTTTTTAATAGAAAGGCTGTGGTAAGAGCAGATGATGAAAAAGTCCATACAGTGTGGGTTTGGTCACTCCAATTTATCACACAAAACTTTCGCCGACCTGTACGGTCAACTGGAGCTATCCGTCTCACGAGGCTACGCTCTGCCCAAATTGAAACTTCAGGTGCATTTATTCAGCCCTTTTTAAGGGGTCTTTGCAGTAATCTTTAGGAATAATATTTGTTCAGTGGGCTAAACACTTGTGTTTGATTTATGGGCCATCAGGGACTGCCCAAAGTTCTTTGCATGCAGAGAGAAGCTGTGTGAAACAGGTGTCCTGTTTTTTCTATTTGCTCCATTCTTTAACCTTGCTCTGACAATATGGCCTTCCTGCTGGTGTAACGCTACACACATCTCTCTTTCTCTTACACACACAATGCTGCTGCAAGCTTTTAACCAGATACACCTACGGCCAAGGATCTCTTCTCAGGGTACCGCACTGGTAGCGTGTGTACAGTACACATGTGTTCTTACATCTCTGAAGGGTGTGTATATACTTGTAGAAGGTTTTAACCTTGACGTGACTGAGATCATCCTGGATTTTCATGAGTAGAAAGTAACTGGACTTTATCATAGACTAATATAGTAATGAAGGGTTGCTTTTGTGGCAGATCACTAAAGTTCCCCTTGGCTTAGAAATGGATAAACAACAGATTCTTACAGTTGAAATTCATACGAATTTACATAAGCCAAAAATTGATTGCTACAAATGAATGAAAGCAGTTATCGTCACTACCTCTGGATTACATTTAGATCTGCCTGAATATGGAAAAATTTTGGGCTGTGTTCCATTCTGGTGGCAGCATTTCCTTTCTTTTTAGGTAAACAAAAAGGAACCATGGTAGCCGTTAATTTGATAAAATTTAATAACTTTCAGCATGCTGTGTACATTCAATTTACTCATTCACTAGTTTTATCTCTCACTAGTCTATTGCTCTTTTAGTTAAATGACAAAGGCAAGTATTTTTCTTTGTACAAACACAATCAGACTATTTAAATTCAATTTAAAGCTATTATTGATTTGCTCTTTAAATAACTAACATGGGCTAATAAGCAAGCTGGATGTATAATCTACAAAAAAGTACAAAAGCTATGAGCTTTTTAACTTCAGAATTACTGGTAATCTATAAACACAGATATGAACAGTTTCAGGTCTTTACAACACTAGTATTTCAACAATAATTGTGTAAAATTACTGGATAGAATGCTTTGAGTACATCACAAAATATCCATGAAGTTTATACAATATAAGAAAGCTTAAAGAGTATTTTCTTTCTGAATGAGACAACTTTACCCTGTGCAAATAAAAAAGGCAGCTTAAGAAATTCTTGCCCTTGTAGGCTGGCATAATTTTTAAGCACTGTTGGATTTCTTAGAGAGAGTGACCCCATAATTCTGTTTTTTGATTCCAAATGTAAACTGCATAACACTGTTCATGTTGCTGGTTCAATCTTGATCTCAGGCTTCTGTCTGTGCACATAAAGGTTTAACATACTCTCCCCCACATGTGGTTTTCCTCTGTGTTCTTTGGTTCCTCCCAAAATTATGCTACATTAAATCGCATGAACAGATATGTACACTGTGCTCTACAATGGACCCCCCATAACCCCCTCATGCTCCGTGCTCTGTATCTGCTGTAATTGTAACAAGGATAAAGTGGTTACTAAACTTAAAAAAAATTAAAAAAAAAAAAAAAAAAAAACACAATCATATCAGATACCATGATAAAAAAATCTATTCTTGTGATGTGAAAGGCAAATCTTATGATATCAGCACTACGTCAATTCTACGACCTTAAACCCAACATTTCCGATGATATCAGCCTGGAATAAATTGAAGATAGGAGAATATGATTATCATCTGACAGAGAAAAATCCTCAGACCTGTGCTTAGTGCACTGATACGTGAATGATCTGCTGGCTATATTTTATATATTAGTTTTCTACTATCTATGTAAAGTGCCACACAAGATCTAAGTGTCTTTCAAAAGTCACAGACTTTGCTTCCTCTTCTACAGAGCGTCTCAAAGGATTGAAAGGAAAAGTCTCAGGGTGACTGAGTCCACAGCTGACGATGGCAGACCAGGGCAGATTGGATTTTGAAACTTTAATTCACGCTTGGCTTGGTTCGGCCCTTATGAAAAGCAGATGTTGGATTAGCTTCATGCCTGATTGCGTTCCATTGTTTTGCGTTTTCAAGGATCTTTGTGCTCTTAAGGGCCCTGATCAGAGCCAGGTCCGTCTCTTTCTTTTACAAGCGAGACACTCTCAGGCCAGAAACCCAAAAGCCTGATGTGGATCCTCTCAGTAACCCTGGTGTCTTTCCATATCACTATCCCCTGCAGATAAATTGTTCAAGGCTTCATATTTTGTCAACTAATATTAATTCTGCATCATCTCTCCTCACGAAATATAATTTTTAAGGCCTTTCCTACCTGAAGTATCCAGGACATTGTATATTCAATGCACATTGTAGTGTTTATCTTCTCTAACACTCTTAGTTCTGCTTATTTCTTTATCAGACATTATCGGATCATTATCAGACCCTTTAATGAAAACCGTGCATTATTTGGTTGAGAAACAATTTACTGTGTTCTCTTTTTTGAGTTTCTACCTTCAGGTAAAGAGGGAGAGCAGATGTTGGATATGCTTCATGCCTGATTGCATTTCATCATAGTTTAGCTCTTGCAGAGACGCTTATGGCTTAAAGAACAATCTGGTCCAGGTCTTTCTTTTGTGAAAACCATTACCAAACATACACTGGTCATTTTTTACATGCATCTGTTTTCAACAACAAGGATAATGCATTTACTTATTTTAAATCACAACGATTGCTTAATCGTTTATGGCATTTTGGTTCTGCACTAACTTTGTTCAGTTTGCTATGTTTTCTGAATATTTATACATTAACACCTATTTGGTTAAGAGAATGATTGATTCTCTGAGATGTCCATTTTAAGAAAACTTATAAAGATGTTTTTGTGCTTCCTTTTTAAAAATAATTGCCTACATAGCTATATTTATATTAACTATATTTAATATAATATATAATATACTTGTAAAAAAGGTTTTTCCTACAGAAATTGATATAATTTAAATTATAAATGAAAAATGTTTATGTAGAAAACTGGTAAGTGTTATATATCAGTAGCAACATAGAGACATTTGATCAAAAAGCCCATAAACCAAATAAGAAACACAACGCAGCAGGTGGTAACATGCAGAATAATAATAGTTTAACCATGATACAATACCACTGCATTATATTCAATACACACAGCATTGTTATCTTACTGCACATGCTGTGCCGGTTATATTTGTGTTTAATTGCTTGAATTATGCTCAATAGCAAATAAGTATGCAATATCGCATGGTGAAGTTAGTAAAAGCCTGCTAGCAAGCTTGCTATGTTAATCAACTTTCTTTTGAATGCAAATTAACCTCCAGGTAAATAAAAAATAAAAAGTGCTTTCATTTGTGTTAAGAAGGTAGCAACTGATTGTGAGGAAATAAATATCCTGTCCACACGATGCTCATACTGATATAGGTACAGTAAACAAGTAGTGATTAGCAGTTAGCATATAGAAATATTGTGACATGTAGTGAGAGGCTAATTGCTTTAGATTTTTCTTATTGTGAAGAAAAGTTGGAACAAAAAAACGAAGGTTTACAAGAGAATATTAGATGCAAAAATGAAATATCACCTATTGTATAGCTTTGTATTTGATATGTTGTTGATTGTTTGATAGCTGCAGAGCCATAGTTCTTGTAACTCTTAATAATTCTTTGACAGGTCTAGTCTAAGAATATTTGCATCTAACCATTCACTAATGTTTTCTACCAAATTAGGCGTCACTATCTAATCTATTTACAAGGTTTCTTTGGTGCATTTTTCTGTTCATGTAGTAGCAGGGTAGGAAGTAAAGGTGCATTTTAGCAGGAATTAGCAAACTTAATAAATGTGGTTAAGCATCCATGCTAATGGCATGAGCACATTAAGGAAATTCTAATGGTCACATGCATGAAACAGATTCACACTTCAATGCAAAGATACAAATTATATTTCTGTTTATTTATCAGAAATATATAAGCAGGGGTTGTTGGGAAGGTGAGTAATGATTAAAATGTCTTTTATCTTTTACCACCTTTGCACATGTATTTGTTAATGTAATATCTGTGGGTAGCAAATAGTGCTGCAATCATGGGATCGTCCTGTTTTTATTTTGTTAAAGATTATGTAGTGATCAGGCACGAAGAGTCTTGTTATTTGTCATCGCTGGCTTTTAGTCTACCGATGCTCTGTGTGTGTTTGTGTGTTTGTATTACACAGAGGTGTGAGACCTTGCTATTTTGTGAACATAGAGAGAGAGACTGTGAGCTATTGCCTGTTTGAACAGCTGACACATGTAAAACACAGACTGGTTCCATATACTGCAGGAATAGGTAGGGGCTGTGTGTGTGTGTGTGTGTGTGTGTGTGTGTGTGTGTGTGTGTGTGTGTGTGTGTGTGTGTGTGTGTGTGTGTGTGTGTGTGTGTGTGTGTGTGTGTGTGTGTGTGTGCCGACATTCTGGACCCAGGCCTAAAACAAAAGAGCCACACAGAAATAGACACTGATGTGTGAGATAAACTAACACAAAAGTCTTGTACACAGAAATAAGCCCTACACGTAAAGTGCCTTTAAATGCTTTTCACAACAGCACACCAAACCTCCATTAGTTTGTTAAAACAGTGTAGAACCTTTTCTCATTTTTAGCACTGTAAAAGTTTTTTTTAACTACTTCATGACTTTATCTAAATAAATTATATTTAACATTTGTTTGGATCGTCTCTGCCTTGTGTGTGTGGAGTTTGCATGTTCACCCCGTGCCTAGGGGGTTTCCTCCGGGTACTCTGGTTTCCTCGCCCGGTCCAAAGACATGCATGGTCCTTAGTGTGTGATTGCGTGAGTGAATGAGTGTGTGTGCCCTGCGATGGGTTGGCACTCCGTCCAGGGTGTATCCTGCCTTGATGCCCGATGACGCTTGAGATAGGCACAGGCTCCCCGTGACCCGAGTAGTTCGGATAAGCAGTAGAAAATGAATGGATGAATGAATGAATGAATGAATGAATTTGTTTGGATAATACATGTAGCATATTGAAGGAGTTTCTTTAAAATTGTAACAAAAATAAAACCTGTTATATTTGTTCAATTCTTGTACCTTTTTAAGTAAATACCAGTGTGAGTTTTTCTTTTTTATTTACCAGAATATAATTAATAAGATGATTGATTTTACTATATTATGATGATTTTGGTGTTAAAATTTGATTTCTCGTTTAAAAAAAATAAATCATAATATTTTGCATTTCTCTAAAATTGAATAGCATAGAATAGTGCTAAAATATTGCTTTTAAAATTCCAGTTATGTCCTATATATCATGCAAACCTGCTACAAATATATATATATATATATATATATATATATATATATGATTTATATTTGATTTATATTATATATGATTTACAGTGTGAGTTTAGAATTGACACATTTGTCTTTTGCATCCACTGTTTTTAATCTTTGTTTTTCCTTTCAATATATTAAAGAACACCAACTCCCCATATGATACAGGTGGAGGACAAAGACTAAACTGTCTTCCTAGTAACATGTTTAGCAAATTTGTGACAGGTTTGTGTGTTTCACTACTGATATGTAAACTGGGACAACATATTTTTAAGTTTCAGTTTTTTTTTATTTTTTTTTACTCAGGTCACAAGCTGTTTAAATATAATCTTACATTACTGGTATGCTACTACATTATTACAATTTCCATTGCATTTTTATTTTTTGTTTAATTTAATAAAAGTGTAAGGAAAAATAAAAGAATATAAACAAAATGGTTTTGAAACCAAAATTCATTATTTAAAATATTTAAATTGCATCTATAGGTATTCAACTTGATTAATGTTATTTATATACTTAAATTCCTGAACTTAAATTTCAGTTCAACTTAAATAAGGATATCACAATTTTTTTTCCAGATGTAGTACATCATATTTTTTAAGAACAAATGAGGGCAGGCAAAACAGAGAACACTTAATTGTTCTAATAATTTACTTTTAATTTCCAGACAGGCCGATTAAACAAAATATCTTTTTATCAAACAATAATTAAACAGAATGAGGTTGTTAGTGTCTAAGCGTGTGCATGTTGTTTCATTTTGTGCCCATTTTTTGTGCTCAATTTTAGACGAATTAAAGAACAACAGAAAACAATCAACATTACTTAAGAATAGAACATTTTGAATCGTAAACATGTCTAGAAATAGTCTTTTTCAAGGTATTTACTTGGTATCATTACTTTCCACTGTGCTTATTAACTTGTCAGAGCATTCCATCCTCTAAAGGGTTAATTGTCTACTTGGTGAATCCGCTAATGCCAAACTCTCCCTTTCAGAGTGGAAGTTCTCTGATTGGGTTTATTTGTGTTTCACTGTGTGAATTGTGAGCACCACTGAAGAATCAATGTATGAAGCCACCGTGGCTATATAAAGCACTTTGTTTCCTTTTATTCCAGTACCTCTCATTAGCTGCTCTTTGATTTCAGCAAGAAGATCTGCTCAAACAAGTTTTCAGATTTCAGTCAACTGGAAATGTGTGAGCACAAGATTTCCAGCACAAATGTTAATTGCCAGAATCCATAATAGCACTTACAAATTGTAGGCATAGAGTTACATTTGAATTGAGTCGATGTGAGGCTAATTGAATACGTTTTATATGTGTAATTATGATTAACAATTAATTGATTGTTTTGACATTTGCATTAATTTTAAGGAAAAATGTCACTAATAAAATATACAGTAGTTGGAGCTTGTTAATTGTCTCCGTCTGAAGTTTATGCTCTCTCCTTAAGCTTTGACCTTAACCCATTAACCTTTAACATACATCAAGTCTGAGCATATTTAAATCCACTCTGCCACCATCTACATCTCCTTGTACTTGCAGATCCTAAAGTCCAAAATAAACACAGCACAGAATGTGTGGGCTTAATACAGTAACACCCGTGTGTGTGCTGAAGTCATTTCAAAATGAGTCTTAATGAATCCCATATGCACCGGCACTGATCTTTACTCACTGTGCTCAAGGGAGAAAGAAGGAACAGGGAGAACTAGAAAAAAGAAGCAACAAGAAGGATTGCAGTGGGTGAAAGACAGTACTTGCTATTTGTCTACTTAAGAGCACATTTTATTTGGGATATAACTAGAGCTTTGTCTGTCCCTGAGTGCACTTCATCTGGTCTGACTCCACAAGCCTCAAGGCAATTCAGTTAGAATCAGTCTCAACTTAGCCTGACTTTGTTTTTACTTTGTGGGTGTGTAGAGACCACTTAAATGGGAACCATAATTGCAGGTGGGAACTAAAGCTGTGAGTAGTTGACTGAAGAAATGGGAACCACTGTTCATAGGTTTGTTCAGAGGAATCATAAAAAGCCAATTATTTGGATTTGTTGCTTTATACAACGTCAAATCTAATTTGCACGGAACTGAAAAAATTTCAGTTCAAATGTCGCTTGGTGTACTGACACTATAGGGATGGATAATTATAACACTACAGTTATCTACAGCATATACAGAAACCAAACTTCCTTATTTTTTTATTTCTAACTGCCTCTAGAATAGAAAGTTTTACGCATTTTTTATGTAAATAGGCTGTAATGTAATATACTTAGTTCTAACAATAATTTACAATGACTAGATGAAAAAGATTATTTTATAAATGGTAAGGTCTCTGTTGTTCTTTAATATGAACTCACTTCACTATAGCTATATCTGTACAACCCTAATATAAATGTGTATGTCCAGTATGTCCAAATTCGCAGTATTCATAAAACAATAATGGCAGTATTCTTAAAAATCATAGATGAGAAATGGATGAAACCTGGCTGACCTTCTGCCTCTGCAGTAGGGAGTCAGTGGACACTGCATTGTCCCATAAGACAACAGAGCTGTCAAACAAAAATGGCGGAATGCAGCATTTTGGCTCATTTTAAGTGTACATGTGATAGGCGCTCAAACGTGCTAAAACGTTGTTCGTTGTGGTTAAACTGTACTTGTTTTATGACACCTGAATAAATTGGTATCTTGCTGAGTTTTTAAAGAAAAAACTTTTGGGGTTTGTGGAAAACATTTTTTTTTTTTTAGGTTATTATGATGTCGTAGGTCACATGACAATGCCAACCTGGGTATATGTAGTATGTCATTATTGTATTCATACTACACACAATCAACTTTTGTGTACACATTCAGCATTGTGATTAATTATCTAAGGCAAGTATTTGCAATGCAAATAGCTCGCTAAAATATTGATCCTGGTTAAGACCCGGCTCACACTGCTGCTTTGTACTGCTGCTAATTCCGTAGATTGTACCTTGATAGTGTATATATTGTGTTAGGCTACATCAGTCTCTACTTGTCCTGACTTTGCTGCTGTATCTTCAGAGTGCACTTTGTCTGACTCAGTCCACTTTACTCTTAGCTGCTTTGCACTCCACATTCAGTGAGTAATTTTGCACCGGTCTACCTCAGACTACAGTCATATTTCACTGAATCTACCGCTATGTAGGATTCAACATCCTCTTTATTTCTTCTTCTTTCATAGTGCTAACTGTTTGTAAATGCCCTGGAAATCTTCATCTCCAATTGCCTTCAAGAACACTTTGGGAATATCTGCCTCTGGTCTCTACACTCTGCCTGGCTTGATTTTGCACTTTGCTTCAAGGGAAGAGTAGAATTGGAGTGAATTCTTGTCTGCTTATAATGCACTCTGATTGACCTTGCACTTTATCTGCCACAGAGTGCACTCAACCTTCTGTACTGTCCTGCATTCAGACCAGCAGTGACACAGCAGCTAGCTGTCATTCAGTTTCTAAGAGATTTTGGGATTTAAAGCAGTTTTAGGCATAGTGATGTTTAATTTATGTAATAATTATAATTTGCACATGAGATTATTTGCACCCTTACTTCAGTGAAAAATCTCAATAAAATACTGTAAATTTGTATCTAAGATCTATTGCTGAAATTCTAAAACTTTCCTGATTCATTCATAATACGCTCACACTGACTATGCATTCAGCACACTTAGTTCTGTTTTATTTTATGGTATTCAGTTGTAGCATAGTAATATTTATAATTGCACTCAGATGAAGAGGGGTTTCCTTTTGAGCCTGGTTCCTCTCAAGGTTTCTTCCTCTTGTCATTTATGTGAGTTTTTTCTTGCCTCCATTGTCTCTGGCTTAATCATAAGGATTCCAAATCTAAATCCACATTTGTGTAAGATTTGACAATGTCTATTGTTAAAAGCACTATAATAAACCTGAACAAAGACCTGAAACTTAATTGAACTTAATTGAAACTTTAATAATCACAAATTATGTTGGGGTGCAATACTATACAGTAAAACATTTTCCTTCTTTTTGCTTTGTTCTGAGTAAAGATTTTGGCCAGTTGCGAGATGCGAAGGAACCTAAGTGAGTCAGATTAGTGCAGAGTTGACTAGTCTTTTCCTCAAATGTCCGGTATGGGTACAGATTTGCATTCCTACCAGATTCCTACATTTGCATTCCTACAGATTTGCAACAGGTGCAACAGTACACATGAGTCAACCTGTGTTATCAGTAATCTTGGTCTTTATTCAACTTTAATCATCTTTAATAAGGTGTTGATCTTGCCTGTTTGGAATGAAAGCCTGCACCCAAAGCAGTCCTTTGTGTATAAGATTGGATTTCTGGAATATCTGGCACACACTTTGCTGCCAAGTAGCTTGTTAATTGCAGCAATAAATATTATTTTGCTATGAAATGAACTGTTTTGTTTGTATAGAAATTTTGCAATGGCTGGATAACCAGGAAACGTTGGAAACCAGTGGCAAACTAATTCGGCTTTATTAGTCCAACTATATATCCCTGTCACAATGTATTAGTAGCACATCTCAATTTTGGATCATTTTAGATTGAGTCATTCATTTAGTGCTTCAGTGACATTTATTTGGTTAAGACATAAGGCCACTAGAATATAAATTACCAGCAGGCAAAGATGGTCTACCAACTTGACCAGCTTGGTCTGTGGTTTGACAGCTGGGAGCTTGTTAGTCCAAGCTGGATTTTTTTTTAGCAGTGGCTTCCTGAATTTCATAATACACTGTATGATTTGTTCATGTTGAAACCTAAGAGAAACCATCTCTCTCAAATGGTTTCTGACTGGTTGTATGAAACACGTATGATTGCTGTGTTCTCACCTTTCTAAACGAATCACACTGAGGGAGAAACAGACCAGGATTTAATTCAAAAAGCACCAAATGCTGCATTTGTGAAAGCACCCTTAGACAAAAGTGAAAAGATCACTTATCTGCCCTTGCCACAAACCTTCATCCAGGAATATGTTCTCTCTCTCTCTCTCTCTCTCTCTCTCTCTCTCTCTCTCTCTCTCTCTCTCTCTCTCTCTCTCTCTCTCTCTCTCTCGCTCTTTCGTAGACTTGGGTTCTGAAAGGCTCTTTCATACAGAGGTACAGTGTGGCTATTCACCGTCGTCAGCTGTAAACAGACGTGCTGCCGATCTGCACTCTCTGCACCGCTAATCAGCTAAACGAGATCCCCTCTCTTTCTTTCTCTGTTGCTCTCTCACTCCATCACGCACTCTAATCTGTGCTCTCCCTCCACTTACTCCTCCTGCATCCCTGCTCTTAATGGCTCTGAAACTCATTGCATGAAATTCTACATTCTTTCTGTCAGGCCAAACTTTCTGTAAGTTTACAGGCAAACGCTCAGTGAGTACTGCAGTGCTGTTCTGTATCTAGGTCAGAAAGTGGCTGCTGACAGTTACAAACTCTTATAAGCTGAATACTAATATACATGTACAGGCTTTTTTACATATTGTTTTGTTCAGCTTTTGTCTCAGGATTTTTTCAACATACACTGATGAAGGCCAAAGATCTAACCTCATTAATCCTGAAGAGCATATGATTTGTAAATACATACAGTATTAGAGCTGTAGTTAATCAACAAAAGGCGATTAATAGAAACCAATCTCCCCACAGGAAGTGCCCTCCATTGACCTTTACTCAAAATAAAAGTATATGATTAGATTGTTTCCTTCTACCTCCTAAACACATGCCAGAAACACAGTGACTCTTCTGAATTGCCTTGTAAATAAATGGATGTATGTATTCCCAGTGAAGGATTGGAATCCCATTCTTTGTATATTCCTGCCTGACGCCCAATCTTCCTGATATCTTCCTGGTGTGAAAGCATGGAGTAGAATGGCCAGAATGATTCAAGATAATAGGGCTTAAGTAGTCAAGTCTGCAGTAACTCAAATAGCCACTCTTTGCAGCCATGGTGAGCTGGAAAGTAGCATAAAATTCACAACATTTTAAACCATAAGGTAGATATTCTGCAACAGCAGAAGAACAGAAATATGGCTCACCAAAACATGACAATTTGGTTGGAACTTTCCAATGGAGTCAGGTTACATCTGTAATTTCACAGCGCAGATTTCAGAGAATTGTGTTTTTGGAAGTTTTGACTTCAGCCATCTGATACAGTATGTTCCTTTGATGGCTACAATGATTAACAGAGATATTTCAGTCCCATTTCAGACAGTGGTTGCTTTTAAGGTTCTGCATAAGTAACCGGAAGATTGTTCAAATGCCCTGAATGCCAGAGCTCTATAAAAAAAAGACCTTTAAGTCTCAACTGCATAGTGACATTGACTGGATTGTACTCCAACAAGCTTAGTTGCATGGATAAAGGATAAAAACAGGTCTCTACTAAACAACCCATTTTCATAGCTCTAAATTTTCTGCTCTACATTTTCTGCAGAACTTAATTTACATATAACATAAGCCGAAGTGTTTATCAAACTTTCATCTCAATTATTCAGGGCAATTTTAGTGATGACAGTGTGAATTATAGACATCAGCATGAATAAAATCTGAGTGCTAATTTCAACACCTCTGTGGTGAGGGTTAGATTAGAGGTGAAGACAGGCACTTATGATATATGTGTTAATTCCTGTTCGCACCAAACCTGATTTATTCACATGACAGAAAATTCAGTGGTTGCTTGCACATAAAAGCCCACAGTTTTTTCAAAACATGGCATTATACTGTATATACTAATAAACTACATGATAAATTTCATTGCCACTGGCTGGATTGCTGAAAGTTATCTATGATATCACATTGTCAGTAATTCCACTGCGATGCAAGTTGAGCAGTACTTAAGTACCTTAGATGGTTTCCTGCTTGTCCAGATACCATGCAATCGCTCAAACTAATTAGAGTCATCCTGATTCTGATGACGTTTGTAAATTTTTCTGTTTGCTATTTAGCTTAATTTCACATTACACATGATACGAGTAAAATGACAAAGATAGACCAAATCCAAAACGACATTTTCTTTAATTTATTTCTACATTACTTAGGCATAGCATAATGGAGCTGAGCACCCTTCCAAATATCGTACCTGCACAATATTAAATGTCTCTTGCAGCCACTTTGTCTTTGTATTTTTGTTGTATTTGTTGTTATAAAAATGTCATCCTGTATTTCAATAAAGACTGTTGTGAGGAAAACAGTTCAAGTTGAGATATGCTTAAATACATTTTTTACAGTAAGTTTATGAAACTGTATATTAACTACTCACACCTTGTAACAGAATGGAATATTCATGGTATTTTAATGTAGTCAGGGACACAGAGACTTAGTGGTTAGCATGTTAGCAGTGGTATCACATCACTGGGGTTTGGGTTTCCTGCCCTTTGTCCATGGAGTTTGAATGTTGGGATTCCTTTGGCTATTCTGGTTTCATCCCCAGTTCATAGACGTATGAAAGGCGAATTGCCATTACCATATTGCCTCCAAATAATCTGTGTGGTGATAAGATGGTACTCTATCCAGTGTCCCTGCTTTGTGCCTTGAGTCATCTGGGATTGGCTCCCTGCAACTCTTTGGAGAATGAAAGGTACAGAAAATAGATGGATAACCTATTTTGGTTTTATGCTATCACAGTTTGGAATCTTTGAATTGATATGCTATACATTTTGAAATGTTTTTTTACTTACCAGATGTAAAGAGCAATTGTGTTACCTCAAACCAAGCTGGTCATTCTCCTCAAAAACTCTCTCATGTTGTATGTGGAAATCCCAGAAGATGAGCAATTTCTCCACCTTTCATATCAGCCTGTCTAGCACCAACACTTTTATTATTGATGTAAACATTACCTGAAGCTCTTGACCTGTATCTGCATGATTCATTTCCGAATTGCAATACTGCCACATGATTGGCTGACTGGATAACTGCATGAATGTACAGGTGTATACTTGTTCCTTATAAAGTTTCTGAAAAGTGTATGTTCTGAAAATATGGACACCTGTTAGCCAAACAGAAGTGATTATATATTCCGCAAGTATAAAATTCCATATACCACTGCAGCTGCAGAGCAAGGGTTCAAATATTCAAATAGTGATGGAGTTTGTTAGATTAATCCCACTCAGTCTTCAGCTGTTTACAAAGTATCAACAAACTTTCTCATATTTACAGTCATTTAAATAATAGGCCACCCAGTCTGCAGTAGAACTGACACAACACATGCTTCTTCTTAATTCCATGAATTAAGAATAATTCCATCTTTATGAGTGACCACTAGAGAAAAAAAAGAATTCTTAGGCCTAATGATCAATATTATTCTGGAGCAGCTGGTACAAACTGGCAAAGAAGGTTGTCCTCTCCTTCAAAGATAAAAAGATATCACTTTAAAAAAATAGATAAATAGAGAATTGGCATCCACATCAAATTATTTGCTGTCTTAGAAAATCTACTGTATATATTTATTGATTTGTCCTCTACATGATGCTGAATGAAGACTTCACACAACTTTGTTTCTATAGTGCCAAAGCTGTGATCATTATTTCCTACAGTGACAAACAGACAATGACCAGCTGTTGACAGGAGCTTACTTCACGTGACCCCCACTTCACCCTCAGGACTGTATGGCACATCACAGGATTCCTCAGCTGCATTATTTTTGAACACTGCTGCTGTTGATATAGTGAATTAGGAGTGATTCGCAGTGACAGTGTGTCCTGTCTATTGTTTCTATTGGTTTAAATGCCTAAAATACATGGGGAAAGTGTTACATACATAAAAATAATTGCTGATATTATTTTCCCTCTAAAATAGACTCCATTTTGATTTATGCACTAAAATTGTTCCCGATTACCTCAAAACCTTCAGCCTAGAGGTGTCACCCCAGCTCCCTATATAGCATTTTTCTGAAAATAATTAAAACTGTAGAATAAAAAGAGTTTTACTCTGATATCCTCTGGTTATTTTGAACTCCAATGTAGGTAATTCATGTGGGTGGGTTTAAACACATCATTCACACTAGTGTGCAGACCAAATGGCACTATAGCAAAAAAAATTGGGTGAGATTTGACTGAAATACAGACAGGCTCTGATGCAAAAAGGAAAGTGCTGAACATTATAGTGCAATTGGTTTCAGTTGATTTTGTTCAACTTTCAAGCCGATTTAGTTCATTTTTCAAGTTGACTTTGATGTGACTATGCTAAGCACAATCAAACCTAGTTTGATCTATAAAGGTAGCATGGTTTTTTTTGTCTAAGAATCTGATGGATAATTCATATAAAATGTTGACAAAAAATAAATAAAAAGTTCAAAATTATTCATCTCATTTATCACTAATGAGTATATCCCTAAGAAACCAGTCTCAGGAGAGAACCCTTCATCATTTGGGTGATAATAAACAGTAAATAATATACATTTAAATGTCCTCAGTTTTTAGTCGAGTGGAATTAAGCAACCAAGAGCTCCTGAGGAACTAATGGGTCAGCGCAATTTTTCTGTTAACCACAGACCCAACACTTTCCTTCCTGCTGAAGTCTTCAAATGATCACTGATGAGGACCCTACCACAAATGAACTATGGTGATATCAGAGTATTTGTGATGTGCTTAGCTTGCACGGTACATCATTGCTAACACAGTTACAATAACCTTTGTTAGCCACACATTTTTTGTGATCTTAAACTGTTGCACAAAATCTGCACACGCATTGTTTGAGGAAGAAAATCTGCCACTCAAGCTTGTGTCTGGAGCTCAATCACATACATTCACTGAATAACGTATTTACATTTAGTTGCATTCCTAATCTATACATATATCTTATAAACATTCTTGATCTTATTCACCAGAAAAAAGGGAACACCCCAAAAGTTGCAACACTGAGTGATATATTCAGGCCAACACTGCATGATCTTGAAGTCATCAGTGACACTTTAAATCATATTGATCTTCTGCAGTGATGGTTCCTTGGCTGGGTTTAATAATGCAGACTTCTGTGGAACAGCTCCATTGCTTCAAGTGGCTATTAAATATCACAGGAAGCAAGCTGTGAACTTGTATGTATGTGTGTTTGTAGCATATGGCAGGATCATTTCTCTGAAGTTGCCCAGGCACACTATTGTTTTATAACACTTATAGGAGCTACTACATCACTTTCTTGTTGTTCAACAATCTATTGAACATGCTTTTGCTGCATACGATGTGTGTAACTGTTTAATAAACTATTAAGTTCTTTAACAGGCATAAGGTAATTATAATCCATTAGAAAGTTGCAGAAGGTGCTGTATTTAGAACTGATTTATGCTACCTCCTGTCATGACTGAAAGAATAGCTTTAATAGGGGGTTATTTATGGTGAGGCAGGATGAGATCTTCTCAAAATGATATTATCTATAATGACCTGGATACAAGATGCAAATACACACAGTGTATTTATTAGCCTAATAGCCAAAGGAATATCCAAGGACAAGTGGCCACAGCAATGCAGAGAACCTTGATTTATTTGTATATTTATTTTTAAAACACACATGCATCATGTTAATTGTAAAGTTCCTTAAAGTTATCAAGTGTAGCTTATTAAAGATCTTAAAGATTTTACACTTTCTGAATTTTGCCCTGATTTTGCTATTGTAAACACATAAAATCCACAATGGGATAACTCTAACTGGCTTTGAATATAGTGCTACTGCAACTAAAGACAGTCAATGATAAAACTGCAGTGTGAACTATACTGTGAGATGTCTAAAATCCACCAATACTGAACGGAAGATCATGTGTTCAAACCCCAGGTCCACCAAGCTGCCACTGCTGGGCCAATGAGCAAGGCCTTTAACCCTCAGTTGCTCAGTAAGTCACTCTGGATAAGGGTGTCTGCTAAATGCTGTAAATGTAAATGTAATGCTATAGAATTATACAAAACTCATGGGGCAGATACAAATACAATAGTGTCACTGGTGCAACGTGAATGAAACATGCCATAGTTAATTTTCTGAACAAACCTGGATCACTCCGATTAAGCAAAGCAATAAACATCACGCTAATCATTAAAATGACCAAAATTGCAAATCAGCTAAGTAAACAAACAGGTGTCAGATCATTCCAGTTTTCAAATATTACTTGAAGATCTTTTACTTGATGTCTAATTAATAAGTTGATAAATTGCAAATATTATTTCATTATTTAAACTAATTTCACCAAAAATATATACCAATTACATAAAATAAACAGATGCATTCAAGAACTTTTGGTGGGAACTGAGAACACGTACTGTATACCATGAGCTACCACTGTTTGGTTCCATTGACAGAAAGCTGCTCGTGCTATGGATAAAACAGGTCAGTGAAGACAAATATAAGTGAAACATGAATATAGACATGTAAATGAATTTTAATATAGCCAGTTGGCCACCCAAATTAATATAATTAACACAGTCCATGTGTGATTGCATCCTGTAAGATTTAAAGCACACAGTGTTTCCCAGAACATGCTTTATACTATACCAAAAGTAAAGGTGTCTGTAAAAGTTGTTTCTTGATTTATGGCTGGTTTTATGGTTGTCTTACCCTTTGGCCCTAGCACATCAATGTCAGCATAAAAAAACTGTATAAAAAGTGTTAAACCCCATCTTGGACATCTTATTTTTTCTGCACATTTTCTTCGCTTACAATAGCTGAATTTTCACTTAAATAAGTAACCAGGTTTCAAAATAACCAGGTTGATGTTTTTGCATAGAATTAGCAGAACTACACTACTGTGGACTTGCAGTCAGAGGTAATTTTAGGGAACGTTCCATTTCTTCCTCTTTATGGCCATTAGGTTACCTAGATGCCTTTCTTAAGCAGTCCCTCAAGGATTTTGCAGTTTTTTTTTGTGATGCATTTTTTTTTTGTGAATTCATTATGCAGATTTGCAATGCAGAGATTCTTCTTTTAATTTACTACCAGTGATGACAGTGACCATTGCTGTCTATAACAGATGTACCCATGTACTCATGTTTCACTGAGTAAAAAAAAAAAAAATCTATCTATCTATCTATCTATCTATCTATCTATCTATCTATCTATCTATCTATCTATCTATCTATCTATCTATCTATCTATCTATCTATCTATCTATCTCTCTCTATATATATATATTTAATTATATTTTAAATTAAATTAAATATTATATAAATTAATATATATATATATATATATATATATATATATATATATATATATATATATATATATATATATATATTTAATTTATGTGTTATTATTCTGCTAGATATGTTTCTCAATTGGATAATCCACAGTTATCTGACACTTTCTGTAAACCGCTGGCTTTTAAACTCTGTATTTTAATGGAGAGGGTTTCAAGACGAATTTTCAAGAACAAAATCATGAATTCTACAAAGAAATATAATTTAATATATACAAATATAGATATAATTTAATATACAAATATATAGAAATATAGTTCATTTTATGTTATGTTTTATGTTAATTCTGAGGATCAGCTCCCAGCTAGCCACTTCAGAATCAGATTCAGGTTTATTGCCAGGTACTGTAGGGTTAACATGTACAGAAATTTGTCTTGGTGTGTTGGTGAATACTTATAATAAAGAAGCAACATAAATATTAGAAACAACGTATAAACAAAGATGTGTATATGCATAAAGATTTACAAAATACAAATTAAAAAAGCAATACTCACTGTACATTAATGCAGGTTGTGCAAAATGGCCAGTGCAAATGTTTCATTAAAAATGATTCACACATTACAACTAAAAAGTTAACTGTACATTAATGCAGGATATACAAACATGGACCAGTGCAAATGCTCACAATTTGAGGAAGGAAGGTGAGTGTTAATGTAATGCATATGAAAAGACCATGCTGGGTCCTGGATATCGTTGATGAGGCCAGTTGCGAATGGACAGATTAAAGACTATTATTGTGGCTTGAAGTTTCAGACTTTATGGACCAAAGCCTTCTGCCGGAGGGAAGTGCCTCAAAAAGATTGTGTCCAGGATGAGAAGGGTCAGCCACAATCTTAACTGCCCACATCAGGGTTCTAGAAGTGTACAGATCTTGAAGAGTTGGTAGATTGCATCCAGATGGAGCAAATGGCATTCTGCATTCTGCTTTTGTATCGGCAGTGGCAGCGTACCAAATGGTGATGGAGGAGGTGAGTATAGACTTAATAATGGAGGTGTAGAAGTGCACCATTATTGGTTTTGGTAGGTTTAACTTCTTTAGCTGACCCAGAAAGTACAGTCGCTGCAGTGCTTTTTTAACCAGAGAGTTTATGTTCAGCTCCCACTTGAGGTTCTGGGTGATGATGGTTCCCAGGTAGACAGACATCAAAAGTTTGATGGACTGGTGATTGAAGGTGCAGCTGTTTTTATATAGGGAGAAAATCAGAGGAGAAAGAACACAACCTTGGGGAGAGCTAGTATTTACAGTCTGGGAGTCAGAGTATTGTCCAGGAGTCATGTACTCATTAAGTCAATATTAGGTTGTGTTTACAGTAGACAACAATTGAGACCCTCTCGCATCTATAGAATGTCTACAATTTGAAAACATGAAGCACTAGCATATTCAGATATATTAGATTTTTGTAGGACGATTTCTCACACAGCTGAACAATGGATTTGTCTGTTTTAAATTATGTATTCTTAAATAATAAGGATCAGCTGAGTAAGATTTTTATTCGTTTTTGACAACTGATGACATAAATTCTCATGCTCTTTCTATACTGTCCATGTTAATCGTAGTCTTTCTGTATTTTAAGAACTCCTAACTGACTCAGCGGCTGTAGCTGGTGAAAAGAAAAGCATGCTAGGTTGCATAAGGCCTGAGAGCTGCCAGGACTGTCTTGATTTTATTGGGCGTAGCTCCTTCTAAAAGAATCGAGACATTCTTCTGGGCAAAGCAGAGCCTTTCACATCTCATCTTCACAACAAGGATTCGTGCCATGGATGTCGACTCAGCGCTTGGCTCTGCAGCTTGACGCAGACAATGCGACCATAGTTTCCTAATCGAGAGTTTGCTGAAACTTAGAGCATGGAAGGGTATAAAATAGATGCACCTGTGCTTGCTGTTGTAAATGCCAGTAACCTTGTGTAATGAGTTTGTGCAATGCCGGGCTAAATACAACTGGTTCACTGCATCTGATTCTATCTGGTATCAACACAGCATGGTACAAGCTTGATTGAGGATAAAGTGATCATCAAGCCTGAATTCCTGAAGGAAAGGAAAACTAAAGTGAAATGCATAAAAGTTTTGGTCTAGAAATTAAGGTGAAAATCATCAGTCATGTCTAGCCTTCTATTTACCTTCCATGGTTTTAGTTTCCTGTTTACTATATTCTGGCAGATCTTGGGTCTCTTATTAAGAAAGGTGTATGTATAGTTTTGTGTCTTTTTGACAAAACAAGGATACGGGTATTTAGAACTACTCCTAACCTTGTGTATACAAAAAGCTGCAGTGACAGAAAAGCATGATTGCAGTCAAATGAAAAAGCTCCCATCCCACTCCCATATTGTCAAGTCCTTATAAATGGCAGCATTTATATATTTTCATACACACCACCTGTTGCCTCCAGGTGACGGATAGTATACATAGTAAAATAATCTAAAAAGCAAATTTCAGGATTAATTAGAATGATAGAATGCTTGAAGTTTTCGAAAAACCACTGGGAGCTACGAGTGGCTCATTTATTTCTTTATTTCTTTATTTGCATCCATTGCAATTTTATTTGTAGTCTCTGCCAGCAACCTTTAGAGAGGTCAACTATAAAACCCTTCTACAGCATCTCCATGCTCACTAAAGTTTCTACAGTTTTTAGTGACATTTTAATGAGAAATTATTGACAGGTCTGGCATTTCCCAAACAAGTACGAGCTGAATAATGATATATCTTACCTTTATTCACATCCCACAAGCTGCAAGACATTACATTGCAGTGCAATTCCATCTACAGCCAGAGAAAAGACAATAATGAGGAGGGATTTTCACACCATTGCAGCTTTTACAAATATAATTAGGCTAATTTATTTTTCACACGTAACTGTGAAGTCTGGCCCAGCAGTAAAGCATGTGTTTTGCTGACCAGGGATTCTGAGTTCATACTGTATTCCAGTGATGACACTGTCAGAATTGGCTGTGGTCTCTGGGTGGGAAAGATGTCATACTCTCTGCCCCCTGTCAATCACAGCAGCATTAGATCTACGCCTGAGCAGGATTTGGGACTTTATGTGTTTTTGAGGAAATGTGTGTTA